>NC_065513.1:46051501-46059001 GCF_006386435.1 Epinephelus moara
TTTTTAATCTGTTTTTGTCACTTAGTTTTAAACTGTTATTATAACTGTTGAATCTATTGTTTTACATTTGAATCATTTTTATTGTCCTGCGTGCACTGGTCCCAAAACTGTTTTTTGTCTTATTGTTTTATGGTCTACACTTGTTGTCTCATCATCAGCTCGTCAGTCATCTGTGACACTTTGAACTGCACCAACCTGTTTGAGAGGTGCTGTACAGATGAAGATGAGTTTGATTATGGGTGTTTAATTGATCACATTTTAAGGTAATGTAACTGAAGAAGCTCCGTCACATTAAATCATCTTTATTTATTCAGAATCAGTGACATCTCTTTTGTGAGACCTCACGACAAACTACTGTAACCTATTTTTATGGACTTGCCATGGGAGCCCTCTGAGCACCAGCTCCATCATGCGCTGGAATGTTGCAGGTGAGTTAGTAAGGCCCATCGGCATAGACCGCCACTGGTAGAGGCCCCGGCCCGTTGTGAAGGCAGTTTTCTCCCTGTCTCCCTCAGCGACCTCGACCTGCCAATATCCATTAGAGAAGTCCAGCGTGCTGAACCACAGGGAGCCCGCCAGTGCATCCAGGGTCTCGTCCACCCTGGGGAGAGGATGACAGTCTTTCACGGTTATACTGTTCAGGCGACGATAATCAATGCAAAACCTCCACTCACCATTCTTCTTCTTTACAAGGACAACAGGCGAGGCCCAGGGGCTGCAGCTTTCCTTAATTACCCCGTCAGCCAACAGGGCGGCCACCTGCCTGTCTATTTCCTCTCTCTTTTCTGATGAAGTCCGGTAGGCGCGCAGCCGTAGAGGAGGATGATCACCGGTCTTGATGTGATGTTGGATAAGTGTGCATTTGCCAGTCACCCCTTTTGATGTGGTGAATATCTCCTGATGCTCTGCCAGCAGTGCAGCCAGTTGTGCTTTCTGTTGCTGACTAGCGGGAGACTCCTCCAGTGACACAAAAGGCACATCACTGGATGAAATGGCAGAGACAGTCTCAGTTGGAACCTGTGGGAGTGACACAATCTCGGACTCATCCACAGAGAAAAACTCCCCCAGGTGCATGCCTTCTCTTAGTATAATGTCCTGATTTGGAGGATTCAACACACGGGCTGTGGTAACCCTGTTTTTCACAGATGTCACTGTGTGAGCTATTACGCACTCACTTTTGCTTTTGAGGTTGGGTGATAAGTAGCCCACAAAGTCAGGAAGCTGGTCAACGGGCCCAGGTGGGGACACACTCACAGGCACTAGCATCTCACTTAGGGGGGGCAGTGTCATGACAGTGGCGATGGAAACATTACAACACTTAGGAATCAGGTCTTTGCCACTCAGAAGTGGAAGTACAGTGTCCCATAGGTGCAGTTTGCCATGGGCATAATCCAGGAGGACGTGATTAGTGACAAGAAAGTCCAAGCCCAGCAGCACTGTTTGTGTGGACCCCCTAATGACGTGGAAAACCTGCTGCCGGGAGGTCTTCCCCAGACGCAGAGTGACTGTTATAGTGCCCAGTGTGTCAAGCATCTGTCCATTCACTGCCCGTGCAGCAATAAAGTCCGCCGTTAGGGGCCGCTTGTGCAGGGCTGGAACAGACATGCGGAGATTGTCACTGATAAACGACTCGGTTGCTCCTGAATCGACCAATATGTTAATTTCAGTCCCTTCAATGCTTCCCCTCACGTATGAGGTTCGCTGTTCTGTCTTGTCCGGTGTCATGGCATTACGCGGGGAGGAGATAAACCTTCCTCCCTCCAGAGGGCCCATAGGCTCTGTAGCTGGTGTTTGGGCCGCAACATCAGCTACATCTCTTTTACCGACTAGTTTGCTGAGTCTTCCCTCCTGGGGGAGAGAAAATGCACACCTCGCCGTCTCTGTGTTTCCTCATTAGAGGGACTCCTAGCAGGTCTTGGACCCCGCCAACTTGGGGAGTTGGCTCGGTTGTTGTAGGGGGCCCAGTAGTCCTGTTTCTCCCTGGGACCTCCTTCTGCGCGCCGCTCGCGCCAGCCACGGTCAGGTGAACGCCCTCTCTGTTCACCCCATTGGCGAGACTGACAGCCATGCTCCCCACAAGTACACTGACACTGACCTCCACGTAAGGGGTGAGGGGCTCTCCATTCATCCTTCCAGCGGCTGGATCACAGTCGGTTGTTTTCCTCTGCCATTTGTCTCATTTCCATCCTCATTTCCCTCATATCTGCAGTAAGTCGGTCCATAGCTCTGTACAAGCCACCTCCATCAGATATGGAGAGCACCATGGCCGCTGCACTGCTTTCAATGGGAGGCTGGCGTACCTGTGTGTTGACATAGTCCATCTTTAGGGCCTCTCTGGCCATCTCACACCGGCCAGCGATGGTCAGGGCCTCATCCAAATCAGTAGCTCCCTGCTCGTGACATTTAGCTCTCAGAGCTGGGTCAAGTCCAGCCAGAAATCCGCGAAATTTCTCCTCTTTCTGAGCTATATCACCGTAGCCTGGGAATGCCTCTTGAACTAGCTTGCTTATTTCTGCTGCATATACTTCCAGACTCTCTCCGGGAGCACGGAGGCGGGCAGAGAGGTTTGCTCTGAAACAGTCTAGAAAATGCCTTTGTCCAAAAGCCTCCTGCAATTTCTCTTTTACCTGAGCGTAATCCGCCTGAACGGCAGCGGGCAAGCTATCCCATAGAAGAAAAGCAGCCTTTGTCAGGCGCGTTGGTAAAATCCTCACCAGTTCATAGTCAAAGTCACCGCCAGTGCCTCCAACCAGCGCCTTCACCGCTACTTCGTATTGTCTGGCCCAGCAGGGGAAACTTTGTTTTTCCTCACCGGAAAATGGCGGAGGAAGTTCAATCCTCACGGTGCTGGCGAACGGCTTTTCTCCACGTCGCTCTCTGTAGTTATAGTCCAACGGATCCTCGTATTTCCACATGTTGCTCCTAAATTATCTCAGAAGACAGCAACAAGATGAATGAAGTCTTCGTGCACACACCGCGCCGACTTTCCGACACGACGAAGCTCCGCCGTTGCTAGCTGAGGCTAACTGAGAAGCTAACTGACTCTCCGAACTTTTCTTTTCGGTAATTTAGACGTCTTTCTTTTGCGGGACGTTGACACAGGCATCCCACCGCTGCCACCAATGTAACCGAGGGTTTACAGATGTCGCATATACTGTGTAAAACTATAAAATAACAATACGGAGGCTGCAGTTTCACACGAGGACTTTATTCCGTCTTCCATTCCAACCGTAAACTCCACTGCTACCACACCGTGTAACAACACTTCCGCTCTCTGTTAAGCCTTCAAAATAAGAGCTCAAGGCGTGTACTGTGGTGACAGCTTATAACAGGAACTTAAAATCACTCTAAGAGGCAAGTCCATAAAAATAGGTTACACTACAAACAGCCAAACGTCGTTACACATTATGTAGGCGACATTATAAAATGCATTAAAGTAAAAACATGAATCATGACTGTAAGGGAATTTGACAAGCACGCATACACACGCACACCAGACACTCCACTCTGCTCTGTAAAAACATTTTGCTCTGTAAGTCAGATCATTTAAATTGTAATTATTCTTTCTGTAGGTCGTTAAGGCAGCAGTTGGTCTCCAGCTGAATTAGTGGCTGATGTTTCCAGCAGAGTGACGTCATGGCGACTGCCGCATCAGGTGAGTCCAGTCAGACGTTAGTAGTTTTCTCTCAGTCCCCACGAGATAAATATGGACCAGCACTTTGTCTCACTTGTTAAAATCAGGTTTGTAAGTTCTCGATGAAACTCACTCAGCTGATTGTTTCGTCTCATTTCAATCTAATTAAACATTAAATAGGAGAAGCACTATAAACTGTGAGTGGCTGACAGAACCTACAGCGATCAGAGCTTTAACCAACACATTCTCACCCTGTCACTGATTGACGTTTGGTCATGAACTTTCCACGTCCACATATGACGTCCAAGGTACCCTGGGTGTGTTGGTTGTTGACATTCTGGGACGCCGTGTCAACTTCAGCCTGTTACATGCATTGTCTGTTTTCAAAATACACTTCTGTTTTCACAGGAAATGAACAGTTTGCATACAGTCTCGGTGACGTTTGTTCCTTCAACAACAAAAACGTGGTTGGGTTTAAGAAAAACAACAGGGTTTGGCTTTAGAGTCTTACAGGACATGAACACTGCTCTCTCAGGTGACAGTCGGTGTTTGTTGGACCCATCCAGAACATGTCAGAGCACCTGGAGGAAACCCACGCTGACACAGGGAGAACATGCAGACTCTGCACAGAGGGGATTGAACCAGCAACCCTCTTGCTGTGAGGCACAGTGCTAACCACCACACCACCGTGCCGCCTGAGTGAAGAACTGTATCTTATATTAGTAAACTGAATGTCTTCATGTTTTGGACTCTAGGTCCTTCATGTGATTTGTTCCCACTGTGACAGATTAATGATCTTATTCTTTGAGTTTCTGTTTTTAGACTTATGTAAATAAAACACTGGTTTAAATGTTATTTTTTAGATAATGAAGGAATAATCATGTTCCCAGCTTCAGATAAAGGCCAGTGTGTATTCACAGTGTGTCTCTGTGAGTCAGGTCCTGACATCGGTTCCGTTTCTCGCTCCTCTGCCGCAGAAACGAAAGTGAAACTAGGCTGAAGCTCAACGCAGCTCCGCCGCCTGTTTGTGTCAGTCAGTCGGTGTGTGTGAGTGAGTGTGTGTGAACCGGACAGCAGCATGGATGAACCCAAGTGTCCGCCGGTGACCGTGGAGGGGGACTGGAGTCCGGCTCAGACCAAAAGCATGAAGAACAAACTGCAGCTGTACTTCCAGAGCAAGAAGAAGTCCAGCGGAGGAGACTGTCGGGTGGAGGCGGAGGACGGAGCTCCGAGGGCCGCCGTGTACTTCAGATCAGAGGACGGTGAGTTTTTATTTCATCATCCGACTCACTGCGGAGCTTTTTACTGCATGTTGATGGGTTCAAGTTTCACACAGAGTCCGTTTAACCCTCCGGTCCTCCTCGGGCGGAAAACGTCCTTTTCAGTCATTTTTCAGTTTTTATTTTTTGATAACTTTGGCTGTGTTCATGCATAGGGTGAATTCAGGTATATTGGGACATCAGGTAATTTGGGACAGCATTAGAAAACAGCATGGTACTTCTGCCCTGAAAAGTGCATGGCAAAGCATTTGGTACTGAGATCTTGCTGTGGAAGTACATGACCAAAGTCACATGATATTAGCCTCGCGTCACCAGGCTCTTCAAGCGAAGAGCCTGGTGTCTATTCACTCTGAATTTTGTCTGGATTCTGATTCCGGTCTAGGGAGCGGATGCGGTATTCACCAAATTCACCAAACTAAAAGTGTTCACCAAAGTAAAACTTTAAATTCTGGCGCACCATTGATTTGGGGTGATGAGGGGTGTAAGAAAATCGATTAACTTAATGGCTTGGGGCTTTTCTTGTAAATTATATTCTTTATATTAAAAGTTTCACCACATTTTTATTAGCTTGGTGCTTTTATTTTTACGGAAAGGCACATCCATCGAATTCCGGATCCTGTCTCACTCGCCCTGGTTCCGTTTCCTTACCAAAACGGCCACTAACGGCCCCAGACTACATGATATAATTCTTGTGGCATCACATGGGGGGGTGTGGTCAGCATCAAACAGGAAGTAGACCCCAAAAAGCAGGAGGTGAGAGAATTGACATATGCTCCAGCTTGACTTTAATATAAGGGTATAAAATTTGAATGATTAATATATTGTAGATATAAACTATATACAAACATGTATGATGTAATAGTGTACCAAAATAAACATGTCTTGTTTTGAAATTATGTTTACATTTTTTTAAATAGGACATTTTCTAGGTGTCCCAAATTACCAAACGTGTTTCCATTTGAAGACGAAATGCGAAAAGCACGTGGATTTCCGTTTTTTCTCATTCACACGAAAATCGGAAAATTAAAATGATGCATTGTATATTTGTTTATTTGTTTATCCTGTTATAAAGCAAGTTAAACCAAGCTGTGGACGGAGGGTACACCAATAGTAGCGAAACGTTCATAGTTCGCATCTAAGTTTAACATAATGTTGAAAGTTGAAAAAATATATATGAACAAGTTATGGCATGAGATGTATAATGCTTCATAAACAGCAGTAACTTAGATGGTGATCTCCTTCCTTTCTCGGTCATGTTGAGCTTTTTCTTTCCTAATCAGTTGAGTTTGTGAATGGAGCGTAAATATTGCTGCAGCAGTGACTTGTGGGATGGAATTATCTCCTTTCCTATGGCTTAGGAAGGTCCGATGTATCCTATGCTAAAGGAGATCTGAAAGGAAGCATTGAACCTCCTTTCCTTAGTGTTTAGAGAATTCGAACAGCTCTTATCATGGCGGCTGCTAAAATACTTCCGGGTCATTTCACTCAGCTAGGAACCTTCCTAAGCAAAAAAGACTTTCCGAACACAGGGCTGGTCTCTTCTCTCCTTCCTCGAGCTGATTCTATGGGCGCCTCACGGTAGCGCATTTGCGCATCCATTGCGCATATGCGCAAATGCGTCCCCTCGCGCAAATGTGGCCCCCCCATGGAAGATGAGGCCCTACGCACAGCGCGTGTTCTGCGTTTAGGGAGGGGCGGGCCTGTAAATAATGGACATAGTCATCGTGACGTCACCCATTGGTTTGTGATGTCATGCCATGTTGGTTAATGTAGGTTAACTTGGGCTAGCATAGATGCTAAAAGTCAACTAGTCAAGATAACAAGCTGACTTACTGGGTAGGGTGACCATATTTTGATTTCCAAAAAGAGGACACTCGGCCGGCCACGACATAGCCTACTTAAATGATACTCGCAGTTTACTCAAAAATGCCTTATAATTTTANGTTTATTGCTTGGGCACTGTTATTTACGTGACAACACCTGAACATAACACACACACACACACACACACACACACATTGGCTGTTTGTTTCTACCTCTCTCCTCTCTGGAAGTCTCGGACCTCCAGCCGCCCGCCTCCATCTTGATTAAACGCTGAAAATAAAAATAAAAGAGGGAGACAGGTTTTTCCTATTTTATCTTATTTTGTTTTAGTTCTCCCTCTCAGCCTCAGACCTCCCGCCTCCCGCTCCCGTCTCAAACACGGAGGTCTCGCTCTCCGCTGAGCACCCACGGCGCACGCCCGGCCTGTTAAATAGCCTGTAACCACTGTGTGACATAAACTCAGTGCTTTGGTCATTAAATAATGTCGGGCTCGGTTCGGGTTCGGACAGAAATATGCTGCCCGTGCCGCACTCTAACACACACACACAAACACACGGAAAACCGGACATTATAATCAGTTTATAAAACCCCCCGGACGCCCCGGACGGGACGTGAAAAGTGGACATGTCCGGGCAAAAGAGGACGTTTGGTCAGCCTATTACTGGGTTAGTTGATAAGTTTAAACATTTTGCTAGTCGAGCTAATGCTAACTCTGCTAACATTGAAGGCAATGAAAATGCTAGCGATACTACAGTCAAACTC
>NC_065513.1:46062808-46063927 GCF_006386435.1 Epinephelus moara
AGTCTGGTCCCGTTGGTCAGTGTTTACTTATTCAAGTAACACTGGCGGTCCCGGAGAGTGAGTGACCTGACATGGTGCGTTGGTAAATTCAGTCTGACGCTCTACACTAAAATGAGAGCCCTGTTGGTGGAAGAAACGCAGCGTTATATTTCTACATGAATGAACCAACGGTTAAGTTAATCACACATTCACTCCGCTCTGCATACGGCTAGTGTACAGCGTACCTGAGCAGGTAGTGTACTTCCTGGTGTCTCTGTAGACAGTGATATCGGCAGTAGCTCAGTCCATAGGGACTTGGGTTGGGAACCGGAGGGTCGCCTGTTCGAGTCCCCGTCCAGACCAAAATATGGAGCGTGGACTGGTGGCTGGAGAGGTGCCAGTTCACCTCCTGGGCACTGCCGAGGTGCCCTTGAGCAAGGCACCGAACCCCCCAACCGCTCGGGGCGCCTGACCAAAGGGCAGCCCCCTCATTCTGAGATCTCTCCACTTTGTGCATGTGTGTGTCTTTCAGACCTGTGTGTAATTGACAAGCAAGAGTGAAAACACTGAATTTCCCCTCAGGGGGATTAATAAACTTAAACTATAAACTTAAACTGCTGGTGACCTGATTATAATAAATAACTGAGTGTTTGATGTGATTTCAGTGAGAGAGCGAGTCCTCGCCAGGAAGAACCATGAGATCATTCTGGAGAATCGAACAGTGACGTTACGTCTGATTTCTGCAGCTGTAAGTAGAGACGATGTCACAGACACGTTTATATTATGTAATATATAACATACACAAGCTTCAGTGTAATAACTGTGACCTCTGACCTCTGGGATTTGTAGTTCTACGGTTTTTCAAATTTTATTTTAAAGACTACATTTCATGCCAACCTCAGGTTACACCTTAACCTTTCCTCCAGCGCCACCTTCAGGACCAACTTCACATGTTCAGCTGCCCCCAGTGAGATTTAGGGACACCAGGAGAATTTAATTTTAACTCCACTTACAAGTTTTCTCTGCACCTTTCGACCACGTCTCTCGGTCTGTGTCAGTGCGCGGAGCTCTGTCAGTCGACCTGAGATCAGTTCCTCATTATTCTCTGCTCTTGAAATAAAAGCTTCAGTCAGACATTGA
>NC_065513.1:46064427-46075624 GCF_006386435.1 Epinephelus moara
ATGATTTGGGATGACATGCTATACTATGACTTTTATTATGATTTTGGACGACATGTTATACTATGACTTTTTTTTATTAAACAACATATAATGTCATTCATAACACATAAGGTGTACAGTAGAATCTTTTTTTGACATGAACTTGTGTTATGACTTAATAAACATGTAGTTAATGAATACAACAAGGAAAAAGTCTGACATAGGTGACTTCTTTATGATGGAGTTTTCAGCCTCCTGAAAGCCATGACATCAAATAAAATACAAAATACTACATAAACATTACATACAGAAAGCCATTTCAAACATGAATCTTCTTTCTTTTAATTGTTACAGATTTTGTGTGAAAAAATATGAGGATTGTGAGTCTGTAACCAAACTGACTAACTTTACTGTACTGTACTATGACTTTTTTGGTAATATATGCTTTGACAATTTTAACATTCTATACCATGACATTTTTTAATATACTTTGTTGTGACTTTTATGAACGTACTATACGATGAACTTTTTTTTATCATATTAACATGATTTTAATTACATATTACACTATGAATTTTTTTTTTTTAAGTACTAGACCATAACTTTATTTCATGGTTTTGGACGACATACAACTTTTTATAATACATAATATGCTTTGCCATTTTAAATTACTTTACTGTGACATTTTTTATAATTTACTGTACTATGAAATTTTTCAACTTACTATATTATGACATTTTTATAACATTCTGTACTATAACACACTGACTTTCTTTAAACTTACTTTGCCTTTTAAACATACTAACATAGTATATATGACAATTTTATAACATTTTATATACTATACTATATTATGTTAAGAGTTTTTTTAATGACATTCTACACTATAAATTTGTACATGACTTTTGTATGGCATACTTTCTTTACAGCTCACATTTTGAGAAACTTTAGACTGTTAGCCTGCAGTGTTCATCATCAACTTTCACAGACTATGTGCCAATCCTTTTGTCCATCATAATCATCATCATCATCATCATCATCATCATCATCATTATCACGGGTCTTAGGTCAGGGAGGAGCCAACCCGTCAGCGGTGGCGGACGCCATGGTGGATGCGGTGGTGGACTTTGTGAGGAAGAAGCACCCGAGGTTTGTTGACAGCGTGAAGATCCTGATCTTCCAGACGGTCATGATGACGGAGTTTCACAAGAGCATGAAGAAGAGAGAGGGAGAGGAGGTGGTGGAGACGAGCGTCTTTACAAAGTTCAAAGGTATGAAGTGGACTCCATCTGCTCTGGATGTGTGATTAACATTGTCAACAATCTCATGTTTAGACTCAAACCAACATGTTAAGTGGGATTTGTATCTGTGTGGCAGACCCTACACACATGGTGTGTGTGTTCATGGTAATGAAAGAACATATCACCCAGTGCAACAGCCACTCATTAATGTGCTATTAAAAGATTTTGGACGTTCATGGAGCTCGATGGCACAGAGGGAGAAGATACGTATGTCCGGCTTTGACACACACACACAAGACCAGGTTCTGTCTCTGGATCCAAATTAGTCTTTAACTTATTGACTGAGAACGATACAGAATCTCATCGTCCTGTAACTGACTCCAGTAAAAACACTGCACACGTTGATACAAACATGTCTTACACACTGCTGTAACACAACACACTTTTCTTTTTTTAAATGTTGTTTCAGACAGCGTCACTTCTTTCTTCATGGGACTTGGGGAGGAGCGTCCCACTGCTGACCCTCTGGTTCTGGAGGGAGAGGAGTTTGAGCCCACAGTGTTTCAGCTGTGTGCTGACAACAAAAAGGTGGACATGATACTATTCACTTTACCTTTCAGCTCTTTGCTTTGAAAGTGTCTCTTGATTCTAGACATCAGTGAGTCAGTTGGTCAGTCATACGAGAGAACCTCACAGAGCGCTGAGAGCGGTTCAGGATAACAATCTGAAAATGTTCTTGCATGTTTGTTTGTAACCAAACTCCACGACTGTTACCCTGCCACTGTAGGCTGTGAGTCAGGCCAAGAGAAGGATTGAGGAGCTGATTGTGGCCGAGCAGGCGGAGAGAACCATCAAAGACCAGTACATCAGTAAGCTGTCACAGGCCGACATGGACCAGCTGAAGGCCCTGCAAAGGAAACTGACGGTGAGCATCCGTCTGGACCGAGGGCTGGAGGACCAGGAGCCCAACATCCACCTGGAGGGTCTGACCAGAGACGTCTACACCGCTGAGTCCGAAGTCAGGTCAGTAAATCTGTTCATGGAGGAGAAAAAATCTGTCAAAGCTCCGGTCCCAGAGTACCAAACATTACAATATTCCTTTAAGTATGTTTTTTTCTAACCAACAGGGACATCATTCGGAAGGTGGAGAGGTCGGAGAACTTAAAGAGCAAGGCGTTGCTGCTGAGCGGACTGGTAGAATGGCAGTTTGAGAGCCGCAGCGGGGTGATGGTGCCCTTCGACATTTACACCAACCTCACCCTGGAGGAGGCTCTGGAGAAGAAGGAAGAACGTGTGAAGATCAAGATCAACAATGAGACATACCACACTAAAGTAACACTTAGAAAAGCAGTGCCAGCGAACGGGCGTAAAGAGGTGGAGCTGCTGAGGAAAGAGGTTAAAGGTGAGTTTGTTTTCATAGTTGTCATTTAAACATAAAACATGTTCTCGTGTACAGACGTGCACATGGAGAGGCTGATTTCTGTCTGAAAAGGACGGGGAGCGACTGTCAGGTGGCTAAACCTTTGGTTCTTTTGGAGAAAGACTCTCTGTGGGGCAGACATGGGGGAAAGTCACACATGTGCAAGTCACAAGCAAGTCTCAAGTCTTTACCTTCAAGTCTCAAGCAAGTCCCAAGTTAGTTGTGGTGAGAATCAAGCAAGTCAAGACTCTCTGTGGGGGAGTTGTCAGTTCTTAGATTCATAGCAATGTGGACGATTCAGCATCGATTTCACAAATGTCAATTATCAACTGGGGCTGCACCCGACTCAGAATTATGTCCGTTGAAACCAACCTGATCTCACAGAAATACGTGAAATGACCACAACCTTTTAACACCGCATTCCGTGGTGGCAGCACGTAATGAGTTAAAATTATGTGCCGTTACCACGGAAACAATGCCAATGTAAAGTCAATTAGGATCCATTGTCGTGGTGGACTCACTATTCAATAGTACGTTGTAATGGCATACTACCTCTGGTTAAATAATACAGTACTCAGTGTTCCCATAAAAGATTAGTGTCTGCAGCTGCAGGCGGATACAGACTGGTTTAAAGGTTCAGGTTTGGAGGCGTTTGGGCTGTAAGGCTAGAGGGAGAAGGGACCTTGACAAGAGCTACGCTGTGTGCAAGTAAATTAATTTGTTAATTTAATTATAGAGTATACAGTATGCTCTGTTATAAAAGTAGCAGTGGGAAAATTAAATTATGGAAAGAAAAAAAAATGTTGATGCACTGATAACAGTTTTATCATCGTATTGTTGACCTCTGAATCGTTATCGAATCGTGAGCTGCAGGTGATGCTCACTGCTACATGTAATCTAATCGACCCTTTTAGGGCTGACGTCACAATGACATCATGTTATCAGCTGGAGGTGCAGCTGCCTCTCCCCCACAGGGCTGTAGGCTACATAGGAGTGTTAAAATGTGTTTGTCTTGTTGTGTTATTGGGAGCCAGAATAGAAGGAGTCATGGCTCAAAACCAGCCGCCACTGCCCGTCAACAAAAACAAAGACAACTATGGTTAAAGCAGCACTTTAACACTGGCCCAGGTAACAAACAGTGCTATATAGCTACATTCTCTGAACATTCTCAAATATTACTGAAGCACACATTTATTTATATGTGAATTCTGCCAGGTTAGCCAGCTAGCTAGCTAGTCCCCCCCCGGTGATTCAATGAACAAACGAACTAACTAACGACACTAAACAGGATACAAACTCAATAATACAACGTTTATGTCTTTATTTACAGTGTGTGTTGTGTGTGTGTGTGTGTGTGTGTGTGTGTGTACTGTACGAACAGTGAAAATGAGCTATATGAGGAACTCCGGACGGCACCCTGTCGAAAAACCCCACTCGCTACTATCCGTATGGGACTGAGCTCAAGATGCACCGATGCCGGGGTATATTTCCAAAGCGCTGTCAATCACAAAGAGGTTTGGCCTTTTAGACAATTTCTCCAATCATCATGCAGACACCGAGCGTCCTCTCCCGCCCACCGCTCCATTAGGTCCCAGGGAAGCTGAGCCTCCCTGGAAGTGACGATGTTGTCACATTTATCCAATGAGTGTCTCGCTTTGCTGCATGAATAAAACCTGCTCAGAGCTGTCTCATAGGAATGCAGGGAAGCTCTGCGTATGACAGGGAGGTCGCGTTTGAAAGCTGTGATAAACAGCTGACGTTTGAACATCATCGTCATGATGTTAAACGTATCCCAGCGCACGTTTAATGCAGTGTGAATTCTTATTTTAATGTAAATTCAGTAGTGCATATTTGACCATTTCTTCTATGAAATTTTAGGGGAAGTTCAGCCTCTCTTGGTGTCTCAGAGCAATCGCCCCTGATTCAGACAGCGCTCCCAATTTATGAACGCTCCAGTTTGTGTCAGAGTGCGCTCCCACACTCAGAATGAGTATTTCTGAACGCACCACTCGCATCATCTCCTTCGTCTAAAACAAGACAATAGAACTTAGCGCTAGCTAATGTCTGTGGAGAATTGTTTTGCCTCAAGCTAAGCCCCACCCACCAAACTTCATACCATTTACTAACAGTAAAGGGTCTATTGGTTGAGTTCAGTTTCAAAGTCAACATTCAGATGATCACCTTACAACACTACAGCTTCAGCTGGTTGGTCTTTATCAGAACAGTAAAAAATGTTCTCTCCATTTTAATATTAAAATTGAAACTTTACACTGAGCTAAAAAAGATAAAACCAGACAAGAGGCTCTTCACACAGAAAAAACTCAGGGATCCACTTTACAGGACGGAGCTTTTCCTCTCTTTGAAACAACAGTTTGCATACAGAGTGACGGTTCAGTCTAAACAGGAACAAAAACTATGAGATGCAGTTTGTGCCACACTGTGTCTTACCTTGAAATACTCTTGTTCTCGTTCCAGATGACGCCGTTCTGCCGTCACACTGGGATGACATGAAAGGCGACCTCCTCAAACTGTTCCCTCTGACTGCGGGATCTAAGGAATATAACGATGTGGAGACAGAGCTGAAAAAGACCGGTCTCTCTGCAAACATCATCAGCGTATGTTCAGTTTCTGATCATCATTACTGACATACTGGAGTTAATGATGTTTTTATTCCCTAAAAATAATTACTGCATCCTCTGGGACCAACACACAGTCTCCTTTACAGTATGTTTTGGTTCATTGTCCTGCTGGAAGGTCCACCTGGGTCTCACCCTCACCGTCTTGGTGGATAGCATCAGATTTTTAGGTACATGGCTCCATCATCTTCCCTTGGATCATTTGGATTCTGTTGGTGCCATGAGAAGAGGAACGGCTTCATACCTTGATGCTTTCACCTCATGACTTCACTGTAGGTGTGGGATTTTTAAATGTGATGCAGATTTTTGCATCACATATTTTGTGTTGACTCACATCATACGCCTATGCAATTACTGAATCAATTCAAAAACTTCTGCTGGTATGCCCTCAAAACATACGTCCCCAGAGGATCTCAATGCTGATTGGCTATTGTGGTGCGAATCTGCTGCTGAAGTTCAGATGTTTTAACTCTCGCGAAAAAGTATATGATGTGATATTGCGCTACTTGCTTAACCTCCAAACAAAGTCCGTCAAAGTGTTGCCAAAGAGCTTGTCTGAAGTTTTCTAGATAACATTTGTAGAAGCCTTTAGAGTACTGGAAGAACGTAGTGTGATCAGACGAGACACCATGACAGGCGGAGAAATTACTATTCATTAATTTTCCATAACCACTTATCCTTTCCCAGCTGACACTGGGTGAGAGGCAGGGTTCACCCTGGACAGGTCACCAGACTATCACAGGGCTGACACATAGAGACAGACAACCATTCACACTCACATTCACACCTACGGACAATTTAGAGTCACCAATTAACCTGCATGTCTTTGGACTGTGGGAGGAAGCTGGAGCACCTGGAGGAAACCCACGCTGACACAGGGAGAACATGCAAACTCTGCACAGAAGGGCTAACCATGCTAACCACTGCATACCGTGCCGAAATCACTATACATAACCCTAATGTTGTGTTCACACCGGGCGTGAATCACATAATGGCTACGAAGGTGGACATTGAGGGCTGACTCTCGTCTTTCTTTCCATGGCAAGCCTTCGTCATGTGCCTCTTAAGTGCCGAGGTCCCCGTCTTTTTGCTGTCATATACCCGAAGCCGACACACACGTTGTCGTCGCAGTAGTTGGTTCCATAGCCTAGGTCTATTATGAGGAACCTGACCCGTCTGAGCCCGAGGATAGTGGCGGGAATTTACGGCCTGAACTGGGTCAGGTTTGGGCTCAGGCAGAGAATCTAAGCTGTAGTCTGGAGCAGGAAAAAGCCGATGGCCGATTAATCTGCTGATAACACCAGGCCCTGACTGTACGCTGGCAAACCTGAGTGCTCGAACCTTTTCATGGCTGCTCGGGCCCCAAAGCACAGAATTGGTGTATGGCACTTTGGTGGTTTTAGGAGGAGCTTTAGGAGGATTAAACTGTGCAACTGATATTGATCAAAGGGTAGTTACTTGGCTGGATTGTTAGATTATCAGATATTAATTTCACACGCATTGATAGTGGCTTGCTTCTTAATTCTAGCCAAATTACACTGCACATGCTTATCTAATGCACACATTAAAACTTGTATTTGCATGTGGGGTGCTCCATGCAAAAGCCTTACGGCCGTACTCATGAGACAAGTGGAGGTTACAACAGATGTCGGCCACTGTTTGAGCCCCATTCTGCCATTAATGGTAGTTTATATAAAGTCCTGTCAGTGCCAATTAATCTGCCAAACCGATGAATCGGTCAACCTCTAATTGAGATCCTCTGGGAATGTATGACGCCAAGGACATACTGGCAGAAGTTCATTCATCAATTCAGTGATTTCATGCACGAATGACGCGAGTCAACACAAAATATTCTCGCATTCAAACTCGCGCAAGTAACGTGACAACAAAAATTTTCATCGCTACAGAACATAAAAATCCCACACTTACAGTGAAGTCTGGAGGTGGAAGCATCAAGGTATGAAGCTGTTCCTCTTCTCATGACCAGCAGAATCCAAATGATCAAAGGGAAGATGAATGGAGCCATGTACCAGGACGGTGAGGGTTAGACACAGGTGGACCTTCCAGCAGGACAATGCACCAAAACACACTGTAAAGGAGACTGTTGGGTTGTTTGAATGGCTCAGTCAGTCACTAGACTTTAATTTCATTGTACATGTGACGATGACAAATAAACAATATTCTATTCTATTCTAGACCTACACCTGAATATTTGTGGAAGGAGCTTAAGCGTAAACACTAAACTGAACAACAAAAGCAAACAGATGGTTTTTTTTACCACATGGAAACAAATCGGTCCCATTTAGAAATCAAACACTGCAAATCTAAAGACACCAGTGAGGATGAATAATGTGCTGTGTCGTGACTGTGTTGGCAGATTGAACGGGTCCAAAATACGACACTGTGGCAGAGCTACCAGCTGATGAAGAAACAATTGGAGGTGAAGAACAAACATACCAACAATGAAAGGAAGCTGTTCCACGGCACCGGAGCCAACTCCATCGATCTCATCAACAAACAAGGCTTCAACCGCAGCTACGCAGGAGCACATGGTAACCAGCGCAAACAGTGGATTTCTGATCAAAGCCCCAAATGATGTGATGAAATGTATCCATACAGTTTGTCTCTCTTAGGGTGTTTCACACCTGCCCTGTTTGGTTCGGTTCAATCTAACTCCAGTTGATTGCCCCCTCAGTGCCGTTCGTTAGGGAAGGTCACAGCTAACAATCTTCTGTCCTAATGAAAGATTCTATGTAAACAATGTATTCAAGTTTCACAGAGGGCCGACGGTGGAGCTGTGTTCTTCTTAATAAACTAACAAAAGCTGTGATGTGTTTAGTCAGTAATAAAATCTGTTCTTCCTCTGTTTTGTTCTTTAGGTGCGATGATAGGCAATGGCTCTTACTTTGCTGTGAACCCGGTCTACTCGGCACAAGGGTACGCCAAACCTGACGCCAGAGGCCACAAGCGCATGTACCTGGCCAGGGTCCTGGTTGGAGACTTCACCAATGGACGAAGCGGCTTGATCACTCCACCCTCCAAAAACTCTGGGAATGCTGCAGACCTGTATGATAGTGTTGCAGATAACAGTTCCAATCCAACCATGTTTGTGGTCTTCAATGACATCCAGGCATACCCAGAGTACCTGATCACATTTACATGATTGATGCTACGATCACATTGTGTAACTGCTCCTATTAACCTCATTCTGTTCTTGTTAAAATTCAGTCTGCAAAACAATTTCAATTAATTAGATGATATTAACTAACACTGCATATTTCCTAGAGGCGTGTTTCCATTTTCTTGACTTGAACAGTCGCCGCATGATTAAATAAAAAGAACACTGTTTTTGAGTATAAGATTAAAGTTAAGTATGATTATTATATTTTAAAGGTGTCATTTTCCTTCATCTGACATTCATCACTCTGTATCCTTTGTTATGGGGTGTAATCTAAACCTGTTTATTAAAGAAACATTGCAACAGTTTCAGAAATTGTCTCATCAGCTGATTTATTTTTATAGTCCTTTCAGATTTTAAGATTGCTGACCAGGATCTTGAGGCGCAGCTGGGGGGCGGAGTGTGGGGACCTCAGAATTGCATCTCTGCTTTTCACAGACGATGTGGTTCTGTTGGCTTCATCACATCCTGACCTCCAGCATGATCTGGGGTGGTTTGCAGCTGAGTGTGAAGGAGTTGGGATGAGAGTCAGCACCTCCAAATCTAAGGCCATGGTTCTCTGCCAGAAACCGGTGGATTGCCCGCTCTGGGTTGGGGGAGAGTTAGGGGGAGGAGCTGTGACATCTGGAGGGAGCTCGGAGTGGAACCACTGCTCCTTGGCGTTAAAAGGGGTCAGTTGAGGTGGTTCAACATCTGATCAGGATCCTCCTTGGCACCTCCTGCTGGAGGTGTTTCAGGCACGTCCCACTGACATGAGGCTGCAGGGTCCTCCAGGAGGAGCTGGAGGAAGGAGCTGTGGAGAGGGATGACAGGAACACTTTGCTTGTCTTAGTGCCTCCGAGACCAGACCCCAGATAAGCGGATGAAAATGGATGGATGTATATTAGTAATGACAACATGCAAATTATTACAGTAAAAGTAGCAATGATTTGCATGTCACTTTTGTAAAAAAAAAAGAAAAAAAAGATCACATATCTGACCGAAGAGCATGACATGAGGTTTTATTGCACTTTCTTCTAGTAACAAACATAGTTGTTGTCAACTAGAATGATCTTGGAGTTATACTGCCTTTGTCTGCTGTTGGCTGACTTCACTCTGCCACGTTTGTGTGTGTGTGTGTGTGTGTGTGGCCCACGGGCCGCCAACTGAATAGGCCTGCTGTAGGGCATAAGAAGCACCTTGAAGTCTTATCTCAAACGGATAGATAGCCAAATGAAGGGAAGCTGAAAGGTGGTGTGAAAAATTCTAATGAAAATTCAAAGCAGATGTCTAACAGGAGGCTGTTTGACTATAGAAATGTGAACACAGAAAAGGACAAAGACACATGGGGATGGAGAGCAGGACACTCATGTCAAAAAACAGGACAAACTGGAATATAGTACAGAAAAGACAGAGGTATTAAAACACATTCAGGTCTCAGCACGGGCAGTCAGAGCTGCAGGGAAATACAAACAGCTGCTTCACATTGAGCCAACCAATGTTGCAGCACTACAGAGTCAGATGACGTGTCAAACACAGAATCTTCAGATATAAACTGTCACTGCAGCTCAGAGCCAGACGTACAAAAATATGAGGATGGATCTGACACAAAGAATGTGTCATCTGAGCCGAACGAGGAGTGATAACGTGTTTGAGGAAGTTTGTGATGAGGAACAAAGGTGCAAAAGGGGCTCAACAACTTCTGCTTTGTGGGAATAGATGCTGTGACTGTTGACAGAAAAGTGCAAATATGGCAGGACAACTACATTCAGCATATACAGCACATACATATGGACCCTTAATGAGCTGTGGATCAGATGTCATCACTCTCTATGTGACACAGAAGAAAACCCACGGTCTGTTAAATAAATTGTTTCGCTCAGCACAGTGTCTTTCTGTCCAGACAGAGCGGCACTAGACCCTTTTACTGTAAAGTAAAAGGCTTAGCTGGATTGTTTTATGGTGGGTTAGTGGTGCGTTCAGAAATACTCATTCTGAGTGTGGGAGCGCACTCTGACACAAACTGGAGCGTTGATAAATTGGGAGCGCTGTCTGAATGTAGTGTTGGGTTATCCAGAGCAGCGCACTCTCAGAGTGGCAGAGCGCACTCTGGACACTCTGTCTGTGGAGACGGAGCAGCAGAGCGCCGAGCGGAGTGAATGTGTGATTAACTTAACCGTTGGTTCATTCATGTAGAAATATAACGCTCCGTTTCTTCCACCAACAGGGCTCTCATTTTAGTGTAGAGCGTCAGACTGAATTTACCAACGCACCATGTCAGGTCACTCACTCTCCGGGACCGCCAGTGTTACTTGAATAAGTAAACACTGACCAACGGGACCAGACTGGCCGACCCGTATGCTCTCACTCAGTGGATGGATGATGTCACAGGAAGCCAATCTTACAAAGGAGGACCACACTTGTTTGTTTTGCTATGGAAGCTAACGTTAGCTAATGTGCTAAAAAGTTAGCGTTCCAGAGAAATCCAATATTCCTCTTAATCCCTCCCCAGTTTCTGATGAGGTGGACATGATAACCCTTAATACACATAACCTTATTCATCCCTACAACAGGAAATACTTTTTCCCTAACCTGATATGAAGTGTGCGCTGCACATGTGAGCATTTTTGATGATGGCCTCCGTCCAGTCCTTTGGTCTTATCACATTTAACCATAGTTGTCTTTGTTTTTGTTGACGGGCAGTGGCGGCTGGTTTTGGGCCATGACTCCTTCTATTCTGGCTCCCAATAACACAACAAGACAA
>NC_065513.1:46075670-46077670 GCF_006386435.1 Epinephelus moara
GGCTGGTTTTGGGCCATGGCTCCTTCTATTCTGGCTCCCAATAACACAACAAGACAAACACATTTTAACACTCCTATGGAGCCTACAGCCCTGTGGGGGAGAGGCAGCTGCACCTCCAGCTGATCACATGATGACACCGTGACGTCGGCCCTCAAAGGGTCTATGGGGACCTATTACATACAGGCAAAAAGCCATAAAAAATAATCTTTACACAGAAAAAAAAAATCTACTTTATTATTCTCGACATTCTGACTATCTGCTTTTTTTTTATAAACAACATTTACTTTTACTTTTACTTTTATTACTTAAGTACTGGGTGATAAAGACAAAAACGAATATCTCAGTATTTTCAGGCTGAACAGCGATACACGATATCACAAGTTCAGCTGCAAGTCAAAGCCACATTTCAGATGTCCCAAGCGTTTTTATAAAAACAGACTGTGACCAAAATAAAATGCAAAGACAAGGATTTTAATCCCTTGTTTGAAAATGTACAGCTGCACATGGTGCCTGAAACGGGATCCTGATCAGATGCCTGAACTACCTCAACTGGTCCCTCTCGACACAAAGGAGCAGCAGCTTTACTCCGAGCTCCTCCCCTATCTCTAAGGCTGAGCCCAACCCCCCTACAGAGGAAACTCATTTCGGCTGCTTGTATCCATGATCTCATAGATGAGGGTTGGGACGTAGATGGACCAGGAAATCGAAAGCTTTGCCATGAAGGTCTGGCGTTGTGCCTGCATCACTGCAGAAGCAGCACCAAACCTCCAATCCATCTTACGCTCCATTCTACCCTCACTCATGAACAAGACCCAGGGGGGCGGAGCCCTGGGCGTGATGATCCCTGGCGTCGCAGACCATGTTGGGGGATGGGTGTGTAAATATCTAAATCAGATTTTTTCTGGGTGTGTTATTTCATGTCACTGTGTTTTTTTATTAACTTGTTATTTTTTCATTATTGTCTATTTGTTTTCAGCGGTCATGCCGTTATATGGGTCATGGCATGGCCTCTGATTGGCTCCTGCGATTATATAGGTGTGGCCATACCTGTATTGTATGTTTTGAAAGACCCACAGTCGTCGAAACATGTTGGCTCTTTTAATGATTTAGCCACTACAATAAAGGCTTTTTAATATTTCCTTCCTCATTTTTCTTTTTTCTTCAGTGTCTGGATTGCCTTCCTATCTATCCAAAGGTTTCCAGGTGCTTCATCCTCCACTGCTGACTACTGGTGATGATGAACATGCTACACCAATAACACGTGTCACATTCAGTCATTCAGCAGTTGATGCCCACAGAGTCACAGAGAAAAGACTCTGTCCAGTCAAATTTAAAAACATCCAGCAGTGCCTTACCAAAAAGGGGCCTTTTGCTCTCCACTTACTGAATGTCAGTGGAAACCTGATGAAGACCAGAGTCTGACTTTGAGTCGCACCCAGTACTCAAGTTGTAAAAAAAAATGCACAGGACAAGTGCAAAATTATTTCTTCTTCTCCTTGGGTCAACCGATGATACTAATAATAATCAAAGTCATTTTTGCTTTTAGAATATTGAATTATAGTGTATTTTTCCAAAAAAAAAAAAAAAAAGCAGTTAGTGGTATATGATCAAAACTGGTATCTAAGGGTTAATTTTTAATTGTGATTAATTAAATCATATAAATTAACCCTATGGGCCCTAGGCCTTTTTGGGGTATTTTTCCTGCCTTTACTTTTAAGCTCATATCACAGTCATTATAAAGGCTACATACACATGCTATATCTTGTTTTTTTTTTCAGGACAATCTGGGCTATCCAGATTTGCCATCATTCCATGTCCTTCTATGTGCCTGTAAAAAACAAATCTGTGTTACTAAATTCTTACATTTTTACATGTATCTCACCATAGCAAGTTGGAAGAAGACATATTCTGCCATATATGAAGAGAGAAGACTCTCTGGAATCTGGCAATATAAGAACCATGATGCTGGGACATTCTGTCACTTCACAGTTGTCCAAAAC
>NC_065513.1:46077711-46085658 GCF_006386435.1 Epinephelus moara
AAACCAAAGGTAAAACTAAATGTTGAAATAGCAGTAATACCACATTCATTCAAAAAATGACACAAGGGATGGAAAGGGGGGATGGCAGTTTTAGACGGGGGATGCTTTTGACCGTTTTTATTTCAAGGGGGATGCCATCCCCCCCTCATCCCCCCTCAACTCGAGTACTGGTCACACCACAGTTCCAGAGGCCTAAAAGCATGTATTTATGAGTAATATGTTATATTACTTTTTAAAAGGTTTAAACTTTTTTTTTTTTTTCCTCCAAACTTTATTGAACAATACAATAATTACAACATCAAGTAAGAATCTCCACTTTGCATTCTTACAAAAAAAAATAAAAAATACGAACTTGTGCAAGGCAAAAAGAAAAATAAACATCAAGACTATCATCTCAGTAAATTAAGTGGATATATATAAACATAAATTCCAATAAAAATATAGATATATACTATGACATGTTAGAAAATAAATCAATAATAAATAAATAATACAGGCAGTCCCTCATTTGCAATGAGACAATCCTTCTCACCATATCATTCACATTTCAACCACATGAAAATGATGCTTAAGGACACATTAACAAGTTTTTTTTTGTTTTTTTTTTTTTTAGACATTGACATTTCGATCAGTTAAAGCATTAAAAATTGTAACATATTGCAAAGTTTTTGTATTGGTCCATATTTTTCAGCTAAAAGTAATAGAGAGGAATAAAAGATTTTAAGTTCGTTCTTAAAACATATTAGTGAAGGTCTTTGATTTCTCCATTTACATGCATGTATATGATATTTTCCCATAATCATGATAGTATTGATCATGTCAGATATTTCTTTAGCGATGTCATTCTTGTATATTAGGATTTGATTCATATCAAAAGGTGTGATATTCTCTATTGCAGTACTTAACCAATTATGCAGGTTCTGCCAAAATTGACTTGTGACTCTACATGAATAGAAGAGATGTTCAATAGTTTCAGGTTCTTCAAGACAGAAAACACAAGCTTCAACCTCAAATCCAAATCTTTTCTTAAGAGTTTCTGCTGTAGGGTAATAATTATTAATAATTTTATATTGTACTTCTTTTGCTTTTGGCGGAATTGGCCATTTTAAATATTTGAAGTATTTATTCGTGCTACATAAATCATTGTTTATTCTGATTTTTGCAGTTCTAGTATAATCATGAAAAGTTTTACATTTGAAAGCTTTCCCAATAAATTGATTGTTACATTTTCTATCACTAATATGCAATTGATTAATTTTTAATTCTGGCATGACCGCTTGTATTCTTGATTGAGAGAGTGTGTTTTGTATTAAATGTACCAGAGCAAGAGGTATTGCTTTGCATATTTTGCTGAATTCTCTATAAGAACATTGAACATCAAATTTTTCTTTAAAGGTATTAAAATGTAAGAAATTTCCATGGTCATCCATTAGATCTATAACAAAAATCACCTTTTTATCGAACCAATCCTGTTTGAATACAGTTTTCCTATTTATCGTAATTGTTCTGTTATTCCACAATGTGGAGCCATGTGGAGTAAAATTATGGGAAAATATCATCTTCCAATAGTACAATACTTGTTTATGAAATTCAGATAGCTTCACAGGCAGTTTCGTAGTTTCAAAATCACATTTTAACACAAAATCCAACCCTCCAATTTTCTTAAAAATACTTCTGGGGATGTGAAACCAAATTGATTCTGTCTGTGACATAAAGGCTTTTATCCAATTTGTTTTAAAGACTCCTACCATTGATTCAAAGTCCAGTGTTTTCAAACCTCCTTCTTTATAATCTTTGACCAGTTGTGATTTTTTAACATAATGCGTTTTGTTTCTCCATATAAAGTTGTATATTATAGAGTTTGCCTTTTTGATGTTTTTAGGAGTTACATACATCAAGTAACATGGATAAATCAATTTTGATATCCCCTCAGATTTGGATAATAGGTTTCGACCAAAAATGGATAAATCTCTCATTAGCCAGTGATTTAAGGTTTTTTTCATATTTTCTATTTTTTCATTCATATTCTTTTCCTCCCTTTTTTTACTCTCTTTTATTAATTTTATGCCTAGATATTTAACTTCAGATTTAACAGGGATGGACATTATTTGTGTATCTGTACAAGGATATAGTGGTAGTATTTCGCTTTTCTTTAAATTTATATTCAAGCCAGATGCTTTGGAAAAAAGAGAGATAATATTCAATGCTTTACAGACTACTGATTTGTCCTTTAAGAAGAAAACCGTATCATCCGCGAATTGACTAATGCGAAATTCATAATCAAAGATATTAATCCCTTTAAATTCCTGGTTATTTACAATCAGATAAGCCAACATCTGTGTGCATAAAATGAAGAGTTTTGGTGATATAGGACAGCCTTGTCTGATCCCACGAGAGATATTTATTCTAGGGGTCATTCCTGGATTAAGAGAAACATAACTGATTATTTCTTTATAAAACATTTCAATCACTTTACAAAACTTTTCACCAAATCCAAATTTTTTTAGTGTCTGAATCAGAAAGGAGTGTTCTACAGAATCAAAAGCTTTGAAAAAATCTATGAAAAGAATAAGACTTTCTGAATCAATAAGCGATTGGTAGTCTAGCATATCCAATATTAATCTCACATTATTGTGTATATGTCTACCTTTAATGAAGGCTGACTGAAACTCATCAACCAGATTGACCAGCACATTTTTAAGTCGATTTGCATATACAAGAGCTACTAATTTGTAGTCATTGCAAAGAAGAGTTATAGGTCTCCAGTTGTCTAGGTTCAGTAAGTCCTTATTAGGTTTGGGTAGTAGTGTTATCAACCCAGTTTTCATTGTGGGGGATAAGCATCCTTTTCCTATACATTCCAAAAAGGCTTTATGTAATAGGTCTTTAATGTCATTCCAAAAGTGTTTATAAAATTCTGATGTTATACCATCTATTCCTGGTGACTTTCCATTTTTCATCTGTTTTAGTGCACTTTCCAATTCTGATGTAGTTAAATCCTCATCTAATATTTTTTTATCTTCCTCATTCAGCATTTTTATGTTATCTTTGACTGTTTCAAATAATATGTCACAGTCTTCTTTTTGGAAATTGGATTTGTATAAATTGTTATAAAAAAGCCATATTTCATCATTTACCTGTTTTTGGTCATCAGTAATAGTATCATTTTTCTTCAGTTTATTTATTCTCTTTTTACTCTGTCTATGTTTTTCTAATCCATAGAAGTATGACGTATTTTTTTCTCCTAGTTCTATCCATCTGGCTCTTGATCTTATAAACGCTCCATTAGCTTTTTCCCTGTACATATCATCTAGTTTGACTTGAAGGGCATTCAATTCAGCCTTTTCCTCTATTGTTGTTTCAGTTTTTTCACATATTGTATTTATTTTTAGAATTAATTCTTTTTGTTTGTGTTTTCTTGTTTGTGAAATTCTTTTTCCTGTTACAATTGCTAACTGTTTGAGTTCAAATTTGAACCACTCCCATTTGTTCATATGCGACATGTCAAGTTTATTAACACTTTGAAAAAGGATTTTAACTTGTTTACAGAATCCATCATTAAGTAATAAACTATTATTAAATTTCCAAGTATTTTCTGATGGTTTGGGCTGCTGAATTATTTTTAAAGATAATTCAATCATGCAGTGATCTGTTAGGGGCGATATTGAAATTTTACATTTTAGAACATCTTTACATATTATCTGAGATATTAACCAATAGTCTAATCTTGAACAATGATTACTATCTGCCGAATTAGTCCAAGTGTACTTTACATAGGTGGGATTTGATATTCTCCAGTAATCAACTGTATGTGTTGACATACATAGATTGGTTAAAATATCATCATAATCAGGTTGCTGTCCTCTATGGGGTTTACGATCAAGCCATGAATCAGGAGCTATGTTGTAGTCACCTCCCATTACCACTTTCTCTGTCATAAAAGTAACTTTCCAGTTATTTATGAGCGAACTTAAACTTTCCATCATGACCCTATTATCTGTTCTGTTATTATATCCATACACACAAAGTAGAATATATCTTTGATCATGCATCTCTACTACCATTATAAGCCAATGTCCACCTGTATCACTTTTGTGTTCAATTACCTTTCCTGGAAATTTGTTGAAAAGCACCATCACTCCGGCAGAGTGAGAAGTTCCATGAGAGAAAAGGATTTCTTCTCCCCATTGCTGTTTCCAAAATTTTTCATCTGCTATCCCTGAGTGTGTCTCTTGTAAAAAAAAGCAATTTGCCTGTTGTTCCTTACAAAATAAAAAAAAAAGCCTTGCGTTTGACAATATTTTTTAAACCTCTGACATTTATAGAAACAAAAGATACCGACATTTATAACTCCAAAAACTCCTATTAGAACGCACCTTTTAACCCTACTAGACGCAGGAATGTTTATGTAGTCCTAAATTGAAAATATTCATTAAACCAACCCCAAAAATTGCTTTAAATCATCTTCTTATACAGTTTAAATTAAAAGATATCCTCTTCGAAAAGCAATGAACAAAAAGGGCTGTGAAAGCCTTTGTTATCCTTTCTTCTCCCTTATTGCAACTTAGCTAACATTTTTTGTTATTTGAATCTATCATTTGCTTTGAACATAAAAATACCTTCTCTTTTAAAACTATTTCTCCACTGAAAACAAAATTTCAACAGAAAACAACATTTTTCTCAGAGCGTTTTTTCCTTTCTTTAACTTATCTAACACAGGTATAGATTATATTGTAAAACCTCAGTTCTGTTGTTATTAGCACTTCAGGTTACCTGAGATAAAGACATTTGCCTTTTTTGTCCCGTTATCAGGGCTCAACTCGTATGCCATCGATGATAGCATATCCCTCCTTCAGGAAAGCCTTTCTGCCATTACGCCTGGCCTCTTCCACTCTCGGCCACAACTTGGCTCTGGCCTCTCGATCCTCTTTAGAAAAGTCCTGCCTGAAGTGGATGTTCAGTTCTTTGCAGACTCTTGCATCTTTGGATTTCTTCCAGATGTCGTTCCTGGCCGTCCGCGTTGCAAACTGAATGATGATGGGCCTCGGCATTTTGTTGTACGCTGCATCATTTTTCTTGCCCAGACGATGAACCGTGTCGACCAACTCCCGGATTTTGTCCACTGCCACTGGAATCACCCTGGTCAGGATCCCAATTATAGCCTCTTTTACATCCTCGTTGTCTTTCTCCGGCAAGCCCAGTAGCCGCAGATCCCATCTCCTCTTGTATCTGACATTGTCTTTGCACATTTCTATCAAAGTGCTGTTTTCTTTCTTCAGACAGGCTATTTGCTTTTGCATTTTTCCAATTTCCTCCTTGTGTGTTAGCCTCTATGCGGAGTTCAAAGCTCTTGAGACGCTTGTCTTGTGTGTCAAATCTCTGCAGTACTGTTTGAATAGCTTCGTAGATGCTATCGTTGCTAACGTTAGCTTCTCTATCTCTCCTTTTCATGTCTCTCTTCTTCAGTCTTTTGGGATCAGGACTGGGGAGCGGTGTGTGTGTTCATTCAAAAGAGTTACCGTGCTCTCTTCCATGTCTTCCAGCTCCTGAATGTCTTCATCATCACACGGCTCTTTGAGTATTGCCAAATTGTAGTCATGGTCTCGCGTGCTAGCTTGTTTTGTAGCCTTATCCATGTCGTCAGTCAGATTAACGTTTTCTTTTTTTCACAGCTGGAGTCTTGAAGCTTACTTTACAGTGTTGTTTTAATCTTAATGTTGCGTTGGGTTAGTTATTTTGGTCTAGAATGACACTTTTTAGGACGAAATTCACTTTTTCTTTCAGACCCTGCTAAAAGTGCAGCTGCTCATTCCGCCATCTTGATTCCCTCCCTAAAAGGTTTAAACTGAGTCCTGGGTATATATGCTTTTTAAATGTCCTCATATCCTTACATTTCCATACCTGCTGTAGTATTTACTAGTTGCCTGTATGAGTTAATATGTTACCATGTTTTAGGAGGGCTGAGGAAATGTTGCGGTGCATGAGGCGTGTCATACTCGTCACCTCCGGGGGTGACGAGTGAAGCCAATGTAGAAGTGCCAAAAACTGCAGTTCACTGACTGTCCACTTGAGGCTGGCTCCGGAAGTGAGTCAATTCCCGTAGACCCCCATGTTAAAATGTCCAACTTTAGAGCAGAAATAAACATGTTTACAGCCTGGTACAAAAAATGGTTTTGGTCTCTATAGTTAATTTCCCCTTTCATGACAACTGTGTGGGGGGGGATTTTTTTTAAAATATCTCATCCGTTTAAATGTTATTAAGGTTTAAAATTGCGCATAATTAAGGGCGTGGTCACTTTGAGTGACAGGTGGCACCATCACGGGTGGCTAACTAGCATGCTAACTAGCCGCTGGCTCCGCTGTGCGGAGCTGAGCTCAGACTCGGCTGTCTGCTCGGCGTCGTCTCAGCTAATTCGCGTCCATGTTCAAGGCATTGAGCCGCGTTTGTGCCTTTTGGATATTTTTTTCAGGCAAATATTGGAGTAATATGGCTTGCTGAAGAAAAGGATAACAGGAGCGCTGCATCCATATACATCTTGAGGAA
The DNA here is from genome assembly GCF_006386435.1 of Epinephelus moara. NCBI lineage: Eukaryota > Metazoa > Chordata > Actinopteri > Perciformes > Serranidae > Epinephelus > Epinephelus moara. The sequence goes on from NC_065513.1 coordinate 46,084,256, forward strand.
GGCGCAAGCCGACATGTGTTGGTGTTTTTAATGACTCTTGCCCATTAAATAAAGGCTTTTTAATTTTTCCAAACCGACCTGAGTGCCTGGACTTTGATTCAATATGGCTTGCTGTTCGATTAATTGTACCAACAGACCGTCCAAGAAGTCTGTGCTCCAGTTTTTTTGGTAAGTGAAATTTGGAAATTCTAGTATTATTTTATTTATGTTTATATGTTAGCACTAATTAGCGGGTATCGGTGTCTGCGGTCACCACCTAGCTTGTCAGCTTATTATTATATTATTAAGCCTTTATTTAATACATGTAAAATCACGTTGATACCGGAGGTCTCATTTTCAAGTGCGACCTGTATCACAGCAGCAACATCCACATCAAGTTACACAGCCACAGACAATACGATACAACACAAGCTTAGCTCGTTAACTAGCTAACTAGCCAGCTAACGGTTAGCCTTCGAGCAAGACGCCAATCCGGGATGCATCAAAGTCAGAACCTAACAGAGTAGTGTTAGGATTTAGGCATTGATGGAGAATATATTTTGAACAAAAGGCTGAGGTTGTGTGAGGTTTGAAAATAAAGGTCCACCACATTAGTTAGCTAACGTGTTGCAATGTTAACGTTAAATTTGTCATATGAGCAGTGTAACATTAATGTAACATTAAGGCTATACTTGTGTATGTAAATTAAAAAGTTGCGAACTGTGGTAAATTACAGTAAGGTGTGTAACGTAATTTAAAAAAAAAACTAATGACTACACTGACTCCAGGATAAAGACACCTTTTTTCATACAGTACCTCACAAAGAGTCAAGAAACTTATTAGTTTAAAATGATGAATTATTGACCATAATACATTTAAATGCATTACATAAATTACTAATTGTCATACATTACTAAGTACTCGATTAGGGTACTCAACTTACCTCAAGTTTCGTGAAGGAGCTGGCACCAAGCAGGAGCAGCCAACACCACAGGGCTAGCCAAAGTAGCCTAGCTTGTTAGCGTAGCTTGTTAGCCTTAGCTAACTTAGCAGCGTCAAGCGAGGTGGGCGTGTTTAAGCAACCAAGCTTAATTTGGCCCGCCTCTTTGCCAGTTTTGGATTGGCCGGGAGTTGGGCGGAGTCAGGCACTGCCAAAATGGCGACGGCCAGAGCCAACTACTTTGAGCTTCAAACCCGCTACTCAGAAACCAATGGGTGACGTCACGGTGGGTCCATGTCATTGGTCCGACCTCCCATTAGTTCGACCAGTCCGACCTGTTCATACTAATGGGAGGTCGAACTGATGGGAGGTCCCATAAGTCCGACTGTCCATTCTGACCGTTCACCTCCATTCGGGCCGCGGGAGTGAAAGGCATGCACCGTATCTACAGGCTGTTACATATTATGCAACCAACAATCTGATC
>NC_065513.1:46086130-46094618 GCF_006386435.1 Epinephelus moara
TAACTTCATCCTGGCGCCAGGCCTGCCTTAACCTCAATCACTGCGTGATTATATAAAGGTAGAAAAATAAATAAATACAGAGGAGGAGAATAGAATATGAAACAGCCTTTATTTCATTAAAAACTAAATGAAAACAACGAAATAGGAGCGCTATTCCTGACCAGTGCGTCAAAAGAGATGCAGGCCAGGGAAACGAAACAAACAACCCCATGAATCTCTTTATTAATAGCCTATAAAATGACGTGTTTTCTCCTGCGGGACGGGAGAAGACACAAAATCATCGATCTCTATTATTGTGCAGGCATAAATTCTCAGAGTTTTGCGGGTGCGGGCGGGAGTGGACATACACATTGCAGGAGTGGGCGGGAGTGGACATACATACATTGCGGGAGCGGGTGGTAATGGTCAGAAATTAAGCGGGAGCGGGTTGAAGAAAACAGTCCCGCGCAGGGCTCTAGCTTGCAGGGCTCTCTCGAGAGTAGAGCCCTGCAAGCCCGCAGGGGCCGGCGGGCCCGGACTGTCAAATCGGGCTGGGCTGGGCCGTTTTTTCATGAATACGTCGGGCTCGGGCTCATTGACTCTAAGTTACATTGTAACTAAGCAGCATCCTATGCAGCGGTATTTTCATTCAGGCATGTCTCACTCTATGCGGCATGTGTGATGTGTGTTTCTGTGTGTTTCTGAGAGCGCTTTCTCTCAGAAATTCTCGCTTTTTCGCTCTCTCAGAGCGAGAGAGAGAGAGTGGCTGCGAAGCGCATGGCAGAAAGACAATAAGACAAGATAAGATAAGAAACTTTATTGTCATTGCACAGCAGATACAACGAAACTTCGTTTGGCAGCAATCTCTTGTCTTGTAGCAGGTACAATGTCGAGCATAACAGGCAATATAATAAATAAATCTGTATAAAATAGGATCAAATATGACATAATTTAAAAGAAATGTGCAAGTGTGCAAGAAGAAGAGCAGTTATTGCATTGGCCACATTGCAATTGCATGCATCTGTGATCAGTCCCCTAATTTAATTTTAACAATTTTTTCAATCTTCTCCAATTTCTCGTTTTATTTTATGGAAGTGATCAATGTAAGTGCACTTGTCCTACAGCCGCCACGGCGGGTTTTTATAATGCAAATAACTCTGTTTAGATAAAACCTACAAGCTTCTCTTCCTATGACTTTTACTAAAAATGTGTCTTGTATGTTTTCTGAAGCCTTTAAGTTACAAAAATGAAACACACTCGACTTCTGAGCATTTATACCTCCGACCGCGGCAAACCGCTGCTGAAAGTTATACATACATATACAATAATAGGCTAAATAGTGTCTAAACAATAATAAAGTGTCTAAACAATAATAAATATTATCTAAGTTATCTATTAGGCTACCATTCCACTCTGTAAATAGATTTTAAAATTTCAATATATGTTAATATTATTTTTGCTTATTTCATTATTGTTATTATTGGTTTACTTTTTAGTAGTATTGTATTGTCTGAGGATGACTCATGTTAGTAACTATCTACAGTAAAAAAAAGAAACAAACAAAACTCATTTTATACACTGGGCCTTCAAAGTGCTCTCTGAAACTACACCTGGCATGGCTAGTGTCCAGAAAATGAAAAAAATCTAAACTTTGTCGTAGAGCTAAACCAAATACATCATTGGAAAGGTCTCAACCTGGAGAGTAACATATGTCAGTATGATGATTCTACATGGCTCCTGCTTTCAGCCATTGACCTTTGAACCTTGACCTCAGTGCATGTTTGAGGGCTTATAATTCAGCAACTAAAGGGGGTACAGACGTGGGACCAGCTGTTATAGAGAGCTCTTGACCTCAGCTATCATGTGAGTGTAGTCAACAACTGAGGGTGCTGTCAGATATGGGTGAAATATGGATAAAATTAATTTTCACCCATTTAGAAATTAGATATTTAAAATCTGATTACACTTACCATCCCCTTAAAGTCCACAGTGTACTCTTAATTCAGTATTTACAACTTCCAAATCTAGAAAAAAAAACCCCCAAAAAACTAAAAACTACAATTCCCTGGGACCACACCATGCAGTTTGATACATATCAGCAACACAGTTGTAGTTCTTCTGATTTGCAAAGTAGGGTTCTAAATAGGGTTGTAAAAAGATATATCTACTGAATATATCTAATATCTTGTAAAGCTGAACTAGTTATTACACTCCACCTAGATGAACTATGGTAAGAAAAAGCAAGGATGTTGGCTAATTTCAGATAATTTAGCTAGTACTGTAGAAACTGCGTTTTTGGGATCGAATATTTGAATAGACCTAGAAACTGCGTTTTTGGGATCGAATATTTGAATAGACCTATATCAAATATCTAGTACAACCGAACTATCATGTTATTATTATTATTATTATTATTATTATTATTATCGGTGGGAAATTATAACAGAGGAATATATTTGCTGTTTTAATATCAAGAACACTTTCGTGTTTTTGTGTGTATACAGGATGTTGTTGAATCAGGGAATCCGTGTGTCCACCACGACAATGGATCCTAATTGACTTTACATTGGCATTGTTTCCGTGGTACCGGCACGTAATTTCAACCCATTACGTGCTGCCACCACGGAATGCGGTGTTAAAAGGTCTTGCTCATTTCACGTATTTCTGTGAGATCAGGTTGCAAAAGAACACAGAGGCAGCGCTACTTTATCGTCACTTTAAAGCATCAAAATGTTTCTGTCAGGTTGGAGCATCAAATACAGGGTTTAGTTTAGTTGTTTGTAGTTGGCCAGTCATTTCTCTGCTTTCATTAAATCTGTATTAATGTGTAGAATTGTCACAGACATTTATAGAATATTTAAAAGACAAAAACATGTCAATAAAGTGATGTAAAGTTGATATTAAAAAGGGTGGGACTCAGAGGCAGGTGTCTACTTTGTCTCTGGATCCTGTCAACACCACCTCACCTCCTCCTTCCGTCATCGGTGAGCCCCCCTCCGGACTGAAAATGAGTCCCACTCCGCCTCCATCTGCAGCTCCATCCGTTTATTTCTCCTCCTTCACCGGACACACAAACCGGGATCTGCTAACAACAGCATCATGTCAGGTCTCTCAGAGTCAGTAACATCCGTAAAATGCGTTACAGCGGGACAGCAGACTGGCTCCGAATGTTAGCAGGTGAAATAAATGACACTATATACCTGGTTACAACTGAATATGGTCTCTCACAGCCACCTCCGTTTGACACCAAGCTCCAAAACATATTGAAGCTAACTGCTGCTCAGCAAGCTAACGTTACACCACTGATTTCTCATCAAGCTACTTAACGTTACTTTAAGTCACTGATATTGTGCTCAACAAATCACTGTACAACAAATGACCACTGATATGGTGACACAATCATTCACAACAATAACCGGAAGTCCCTTGAACAGAAAACAAGTTAGTCCAAAGCTTCACAGACACAAAAATGAACGTATATTGTCGTAGTTTAACGGAGTTTGTAACAGACAGCTGAAACACAAACAGCTTTACAGCAGCACACTGGAAACCACATGTGGGTTCAACAACTCCAGTTTGCAGGGGCTCCACAAGATGGCGCCGCTGCCACAAAAATCAAACCTGATGGAAACAAAGCGCAGTGGGAAAAGTAGCGTTACAGCCTGCGTTACATTACCAACAGGATAAAGTAGTTCATAGCATGATGGGGAAATATAACAGTGATTAATAAAGTATGACATTAACAGCAGTAACAGTCACAGGACTCTTTTAACCTGCTACATATTAAATATTGTACTGTGTGTGTTTCACTGTTTCATCCAGCAGTCATACTTAAGACAATGAGGTTTAACCCAGGTGTTCTCACTTAGTCATAATTACCTTACTCCTTTGTCACAGACTAATTAGGCCAAATTTAAGCCACGTTCATGAAAACCACTTAAATGTCGTAGTTTAACTGGTCCACATTAAGGCCTGCTCCTGTTCGTGAAACCAGCCCATAATCTCAAAGATGTCAGTTTCAGTCTCCTGTGCAGCACCTATGGTGAGAAGTGGTAATCACAGTGTGTCTGTAATAGATGATCTCTACTGTGACGTGCAGTCCCACTTAGAGCAGTGTTTTTCCTGTCTTTGTTTATCTTTAAAAGTTTGTATTTAGTTCCTGGTGATCTAATCCTATGTTGCTTTGAAACAATGGCAAAAAACGTAGGATGGGTTAGTTGAACATTGATAGCAAAACATGGGATTTCCTGATAAAGATCATCTTGAACCAGATTAAATTTTTTAACAACTGGGCCCAGCTGATTATACTTTAAAGAAAACATAGATATTTCATTTCTACCTATATATTCCCTAACATTCTTCATGCTGGACCTTTAAATATCTTGATATTCTAACCTGTATCAGTTGGAGAAATGTGGAAAGTATAGGGGCTCCTGAGTTGACTTCTCATGTTTGTCTGCACACGTACAGTAACTGTATGCATGATGAGATTACAGTCTTCAAATATATTCCTTTAACCTCTGTTGGGTGAGACGGTCCCACCGACCCTCGTGATGCAGATAACTTTTATCAGCAGCATGTTTTATTAAATTAAGGTTCAAGTAAAATATCTGGATTAGTTTGCAGATCAGTTCATGGGTGTAGGTGCACCTTTAGTTTTACATGTGTGTGTCCATTAAGTAGGTAAATTAAGTACAAAAATCCTGTTTCTGTGAGTGTGTTCATGTTTCTGATGAGTTCATGTGATTCTGTTAATTATTTGCTAATTAGAAACTCTATCATGTTGAATAACCCACATATTCTCCAAAAATCAGTAATCAGTCAGTCACTGACACTAACAGTATACCTGAATCTAATGTGACATTGATTGAGTTTTTAATATATAAAATATGTTCAGAGTGCAGTCGGCCTGTTATTCTGCCACAAGGGGGCGCCCTGTCTCTATGAGCAGAATGTTTCTTAAAGTGTTGTGTTTTCTGTTTAATGAGCTACCGATTGATCACTGTTTGTCACTGCAGCTGATCTTTTCTTTCTTTGAAAGCATGTTACTGTTTTTATTCAAAAAGACAATTAGTTAGTATAAAACAGTCTAAACATGTTTGTTGATTCAGTCATTTTATCATGAATGATTCTGCTTGTTGAGGAAGATGTTTTTATGTTTCTTGTCTATAAATTATTTCATTTGTAAACAAAAATAAAAATGAGGAACTACTTTGATAATCAGTTAAAAATACTCCCTGGTTGTTTTATTTGTTCTTTGTCTTTATGATAATAACACAATCTCTGTTAGTAGAAGCTTTGCTAAAACAAACAGCCTTCAGAGATAATCATATTGTGCTTTATACATCATACAGTGTGCCACGTTAACTGAGAGGACAAATATGATGCTAATGAAAACAGTGACATCAGCATCATAAATACCATCACATTAATATCAGTGAGTTAAAGCAAACGAGCAAATAACAATACTGACGGAATTTAGGAGCAGCAGACTGAGGTACTGTTTCAGGTACTGCTACTACTATAACTACGACTACTACAACCACTACTACAACAAATACTACTGCTGTTACGACCACTATGACTACTACCACTACTACTACAACAACAACGTTTGCTACCACTACTTCTACTACCACCTCAACAACTACTACCACTGCTATTACTTCTACAACCACCACCACAACATCTACTACCACTTCCTTGTGACTTTTACGTGTATGTTAAAAGGCTTTTGGAAAGTTAAGCTTAGGGAGGGAGGAATCCATCCATCCATCCATCCATCCATCCATCCATCCATCCATACATACATGCCTTCTGCAACCCTGTGTCCTCATAGAGGGAAGTTACATGTTTGTTTTTCTGCACTTTATTCTGCTCAATGTAAACTTCTTGTCCACATTTGTGGACACTTTTTGTGCCATCTAGTGGCAGCAAAAGCACAATGCACTAATTCATGTCAAAACAAGTCAGTCTACAGCCGATCTTGACACAAATGTGGACAAGGTCCAAAACCTGAGCATAAATAAACACATGTTGTGATTAAAATTTGTTTATCTATGCCTCATAACATTTGGATTCTGATATGGCAACAAATCTCACCAATTTAGCAACAGTTACAAGTCAGGATGCTGTTAATTAGACAGTACTTACATGAGGACATTGGGACTGTATTATCGTCTCCTTTGAGGACATTGGGACTGTATTATCGTCTCCTTTGAGGACACTGGGACTGTATTATCGTCTCCTTGTCTCCTTTGAGGACACTGGGACTGTATTATCGTCTCCTTTGAGGACACTGGGACTGTATTGACTATATTATCGTCTCGTTTGAGGACATTGGGACTGTATTATCGTCTCCTTTGAGGACACTGGGACTGTATTATCGTCTCCTTTGAGGACACTGGGACTATATTATCGTCTCATTTGAGGACACTGGGACTATATTATCGTCTCGTTTGAGGACATTGGGACTGTATTATTGTCTCCTTTGAGGACATTGGGACTGTATTATTGTCTCCTTTGAGGACATTGGGACTGTATTGTTGTATCATCGCAGCATTTCACACAGGCCCATTAGCTGTGACAGATTGTTCCTACAGACAAATGGACATTCCTAGCTTAGAGTATGGAGCAGGGGAAATTCATACAGAGTTACAAATCAGCAAATCCTCAGGCTTTTAGATATGTTGTATTATTTGCAATTTAGTTTTCATACAGCCATGTTCAGGCATTTTTTAGACTTTAAGAGTGATCTCTAACTCATGGAGTCACAAACATTGAACAAATGTTACATAGTTTGTTGTTTTGTTTTTGCACAACAATGTTCAAAATAAACTGTTTTATACTTTATTACACTTGTGACTGTTAAAATAAGTCCGTGGTCTCCATATGGAGACATCATTTCTGCAAGAGCATTTCTGTTTATCAAACCTTTATTTATTTTATTTATTCTCGAAGGACATTGAGGTTTCCCTCATTTCCAATGTCGTCGAGATTACAGACACATTTGAACCACAGCACAATAAAACAGTACAGAATAATCACTGTGAACAACAATCTCATCAGTGACCAGGTAAATAAAATAGAATCAGGTAAAACAGTTGCAATGTGAAACACAATGGTTAGAAATCAAAGTCCTGAACTCTGAAAGAGAAGGAAGAACATGAATTTTTAGAGAGTGTTGGAGGATGTTCCATGAGCTTGGAGCATCAAAAGAAAAAGCTGTTTTACCAAGTTCAGTACATGCTGGAGGAACTTTAAGAAGTAACAGATCGGTAGAGTGGGTTGTATAGCTACCAGCATTCCACACTAACAAGGTTGAGATGTAAGGTGGTAATTTTCCAACGAGGGCCTTGAAGATATATAAAAGCCAATGTTTGTTGCGCCTCTCTTCCAGAGAAGGCCAACCAACCTTCTCATACAGAACACAATGATGTGTTCTGTACCCGTCACCAGTAATAAATCTAAGAGCAGAGTGATATACACTGTCCAAAGGCTTTAGAACTGAAGCTGCAGCATGTCTGTAAATTACATCACCATAATCAATGACAGGTAACAACACAGCTTCAACAACTCTTTTCCTACAGAATAAAGGAAAGCTGGATTTGTTTCTGTACAAAAAAACGATCTTTTGTCGCATTTTAGTGACAAGGTTGTTTACGTGGTGTTTGAATGTTAAATCCTCGTCTATCCATACGCCAAGATATTTATATTCAGTGACTCTTCCAATTCTAGAGCCTTCTATAGTAACCAAATTCAGAGTTTCATGGTTAACATTTCTGGCTCTGGAGAACAGCATGTACTTTGTTTTTGTTACGTTTAAAAGAAGTTTATGATTTAAAAGAGATTTTTGAAGCTCATTAAAAGCAAGTTGCAAATTGTTGATAGCGAGCTGTACAGAGTCTGCAATACAATAAACAACGGTGTCATCCGCGTACAAATGGGCATGGCAGCCACTTAAAGAGGACACAATATCATTAATATAAATAGAGAAGAGTACAGGGCCCAAAATGGAGCCTTGCGGCACGCCCTTATTGATAAACAAGAAGTCTGATTTGGTGTCACCTGATTTAATACACTGACGCCTCTCAGATAAATAGTCATGAAACCAGGCACATGCACTTTCACTCAGTCCTATGTTGAACAGTTTACTTAACAGTATGTTGTGATCAACTGTATCGAAGGCCTTGGACAGATCTACAAAAACTGCTGCACAGTGTTGCTTCTTGTCCAGTGCTGATATGATGTGATTTGTGACTAATGTGATGGCTGAAATTGTGCTTTGATTTGTTCTGAAACCAGACTGGTGTGGGCTAAGTACGGAGTAGGTTGAGAGGAATGAATTTAGTTGATTGTTTACCAGGGACTCCATCACTTTTGCCAAACAGGGCAGTTTGGAGATCGGGCGACAACTGTTCATGTCATCTCTTGAGCCCCCTTTATGCAGGGGAATTACATGTGCAGATTTCCATAAAGTAGGAAACAATAATTGGAGCAGCCAATTTTA
>NC_065514.1:0-22756 GCF_006386435.1 Epinephelus moara
TAAAATTCAATCTGATTCTGACAGAAAACTGTCACTCTATAAATATCATATCTGTATATTATGGACACCCATTTCCCTAAGTGAGGTTAAAAAAAAAAAAGATCCTGTACTTGATTATGATGAGAAACTTGATCAAAAAAATGAAGTAGCATCTCAAAATAATGTAAATCTTTCTCAGAATAACAAATTAGTTTATCAAAGTCAAGACAGAGCTTCTTAAATTAATGATGTAGTATCTCAAGTAATGTCTTCGTATCTCAAAATGAAAATGAGAACTGATACTGAGTTAATATTTTAAGGAAGCGTTTCGTTAGTTTGAAAAATTGTTGGGAAACAAAGTCATTTTAAGAATTTATGTCATTTTGAGAAACAGTCATTTTGAGGCTTGGTCATTATTTTTGCGATAGTAAGTCATTACTTTGAGAAACTAAGTTGTCATTTTTAGAAACGTTATTTTGGTAAACAAAGTCATTTTAAGAAATTATGTCATTATGAGATACTAAGTGATTAGCTTTAGAAACTAAGTCATTATTTTGAGATAGTAAGTCTTTAATTTGAAATATAATTATATATATAATTATATAATATTTTTACGGAACTACTCAATTTTCAGATACTAAATCATTATTTTGAGAAACTAAGTCATTACTTGGAGAGACTGAGTCATGAAATTTTGAGTCATTATTTTAATACTAAGTCATTATTTAGAAAAAGTTTCTCATCTTGACTGACAGGATCATTTTTCTTTAATTACACTGGCAGAAATGGCCTTCCATTGTTTATATATCTCTTTCTGCATAAAACTCTGAAAACAATTATAACATTTTAAAAATAAAAAAGGTCCTACACAGCAGTAAGGTGTGCTGTGCAAAAATGTGTCCAACCATAAAGAGTCACGCTGGATAGCCTCCAAGCTTGAGTCAAAATAACTGACACCTGACAGAGACCTATTGTTTCTCTAAACTAACCATGTGAAGATGTAAATGAATACTGTGATATTTTTATATTTTCTCCTAAATATAAAGTTTTAAAACAGAAAATTCACTCATGTGAAGAACTAGTCAGTGCCAGGCAGACAATCATGTTAGCCACAATGAATACACCAAACAGGATCTACGCTCACTGTACAAGATTAACAGACTACATTACCCAGCAGCTCTGAGGAGCGAGATATATATTTATATATATACTGTACATGTACGCACTGGGAGCAGAATGGATGAAAGCTGCAAAGATGAAGAGAAGCCTGTACACCTATTAGTGAAGTATAAAGCGACAGAGAAGAAAAAGAAAAGGTTCACTTGGGAACATGTCGACAGAGGGAACCATGGGAACTATGGAGGAACCACTCGACAGACAAAAGTGACTCTAAGAGGCCGAACAAAGCTGATGTTGTACTCACACTCAATGCAAAGTGAAAGCGAGGAGAGAAAGAACTTGACCTAAACTTGAACGATTAGCAAAATACCTTTTGCCCCTATTTAACAGGACCAGGTGCTACGGAGCCACGGAAACTAAACTCAAAAACAAAACTGAAGCCCCTGTCACACACACACTGCGACCCTGAACTCATCTAGACGTAACTCGAAGGAGCTCTGCGTGAGAACGCAAATGTCCCAATCAGTTGGACTGGATGAATGATGGACTTCACCCTGCTAACTCCCCAGCACAAAATCTGCGTAATGTCCAATTGAGGCCATGTGTGAATAGAGCACGTCATCTTCCAGGGAATTTAAAGTAAGCGAGTGACATGTTGATGACATTTCTATCGAGCAACTGGTGCGAAACCAGAAGTATACAAACATCCGAGGGTCATTTACACAACGAAGCAAATGAAAATCTGGAGACACAGCGAGTTTCGGGAACTTCTGTCGGTAGGAGTCGAACCTGAAGTCGTCAGACAAATTCAAGGAACGGCACAAGACCCAGCGTAATCAATTAGGAACTAGCTTTGTAAACTATGATTTCTGCGGCATAATTTTTGCCTCCTACACACTTTACCCTGGTGCCAACCCTCGCCTAAACCACGCAGTATTTCCAGTCAGTGAGATTGTGTCTGACACGGACAGTCTCCTGTTGTGTGCTAGAATTCATACGAGAAAACGGCTCGAGTCAGGCTCTGCACCACAGAACGCCCTCTGTTAAATCATACAGTGTTGACGTTAATCCTTTAATATGTGACCAAAATCATATTATGGGTTTTCTCCTTTTTAATATCTGCTGTGACTCGGTGTGTAAAGGTTTACAGTGATCGTGCTTTTAGGACGAGCAGCCTAAAGTGAAAATGTGTGTTAGTGAAAATACACTTGGGTGTAAACACACACACACACACACACACACACACACACACACACACACACACACACACACACATTTCTGCATAAAGCTCAGAGAGGCTGAAAAAGCTATGAAGGTGTTATAAAAGTAAAAGCAAACACCAAAGAAGTCTCTCTCTCTCTCTCTCTCACACACACACACACACACACACAAATGCAGTGTGAAATGTGGAAAGTGTGTACTTGTGTTACAGAGGTCGGAGAGAACGTAAGCCTTTAAGAGCAGTGGAGAATTTCCTTAAAATATTTTAACCCGTCTGTTAGAAATAATTCATCCCAGCAAAGAAACATAATGAAATTAATTCTAGGTTGTTTAATTTTTTGAATCTGAAAACTGACAACGGGGCGAAGATTGACTCATGTTAGGTCCCTGTGTTCAATCCAATCAGTCACCTGCAAATTTAAAGATAAGACGATCGTATTTAGCACTGAAATAAACTAACAGCAACAGCTGGGACCCAAGATGGCGACAGAGAAGATCTGTGACATCAGCAAATAAATAGGAATGACGAGAAGGTGTTAACAAAATACATCAGTACAAATCATAATGTAAACGAGCCTTCTATCGCGGCTTTAAAATAAATTACACAGCGAGCTTCTTCATAATGATCACTATAAGACATATAAACAAAAACTGATCCAGTCTGGTCTCAGACCTGGACCTGAGCTGGGTTTTTACTTCTCTGGCCGAACTGCAACTCATTACATTTAGATTTAAAGACAAGCCTTTGAATGTATCTCAGTGAAACCTCAACGGAGCCTTTACTGTCAGCCTCACTTATCTCTACACTCATTAATAGTTGGACTCGGCAGCTCAGGATATGAACTTGAAGCTAAAACTAAAGTGACCAGTGACAGAGTCCATGCTGCAGCACTTCAAACCCTAAAACAAATACAACACGAAGGGCTTAGCTGAAGACACAGATCGGGTTTAGACCATGAAGCGGTGCTCCTTGCCGTCGTGGGCCATCAGGATGACGTTGCGGTTGGAGGTCCAGATGAGGCGGGCGAGCTTCAGGTGGTTCTGGGAGCCCGGGGACGCCGGCTGCACCGGAGGAACCTGGTAGGTCTTAATGCAGCGGAGCTGAGGGGCCGAGTTCAGCATCCCGATGCTGCCCAGCAGACTGGTGTTCATCTGAGGACGACAGGAAACACATGAAGCTGCAGATCACACTGAGAAGCATTAAACATCCAGGGTTCGACAAGTTTTATCAACTCCCTGATACTGCCAGCAATGTACCGTTCCACAAACATCCCGATTCATTTGCACCTTAGTTCAACATTTTACGAAAACAGTGAACAGTTCTTGTTGCTAGGTAACCAGAGCTCGAGTCTAAGGGCTCATTTATGCTCAACATTGGAGACGGAGACAGACGGAGCCTTCTGTCCGTACTCTGCGTTTATTTCATCTGTATCTGTGGACATTACTTGAAAGCCTGCAGATATGGACGAAGCAGAGCAGTACCACCGGAGATCGTAGAGGCAGTGTGGCGTAATTAAAGCGAGATACAACCGTCGGAGATGATGAAGAAATTTAAATAAAGGTGGAACGGAACAAATCGGTCATATATAATAATATACAGTAGGGATGTCAAAAGAACACGTATATCTCGATTAATTAATCACAGAGAAAGTAACGCATTAAAAAACCCTTTGACCGGCGCGTCATTAAAGGCCACAGTGGCTTTGTCACATGAGGCAGACGAGATGACGCTGCTTGGCCCCGTGGATGAAAAATTTATGTCCAGATGGAACTGTTGATAGGAGCACCATTCTCTGCAGTAAAGAATTTCCGTCCTATCGGAGAACTTCAACCCTGAAATATCATCTCAACACAAAGCATTTAGTAGAAAACCCAGAGGTCCGAGCTAGCACAGCCTCTGATGCTAACGCTAGCAGCCAGCCTCGTCAAGACACACTCAACCAGGCGTTCAAAGTGACTAAATTCCCTCCCTTACACAATGGACTGCAGACCAGTTTGGGTGGTGGAGGACAGGGGGCAATTGTGTCCAAAACTCAGCAGCTTTACTAAGACACATGTGCCAACATTCACTTGAGCTGAATTTTTTTAAAATACTTTCACAGCAACAGTTGAAGTATGCGATTAATTTAGATAAATTCATCACAGATCGCTTTTTTAATCGCTTGACGGCCCTAATATATAGTGATATTTGTAAAAAGGGATGTATAATGGCTGCACAAACCTCCTCCGTCTACATCGCCACCTCCATTTAAAGACACAAATTACTCCACTGTCACCTCATTTGTCGTTTTGTGAAACCTTTGACTCCACCCTCTAGTGCCATCTATTGGTTGTATCTATGCCGTCATACACGACGCAGGGAAGTATGAGGACAGTGACGTATCTATTGTCTTACTTAAAGGGGGTATAAATGAGCCTTAACAGCGTCCCGTCGTCCTGGTGATGATAGAAAATAAGGGATGAAAAGCAATCCTCGTCAGGATGCCTCTGGGACGAAAGAGGTTGTGCTGCATGTATAACTTAAAACTAGGGCCCGACCGATTTAACTGGCCGATTATAGCCATTAGAGAAAAATCGGCAATTGACTGACACCGATGTTAACACTTATATTTTCATCACTAATAAAATGCAGGGAATATGGTGTTTTACTTAGAAATGATGTCCTTGTGTTACTTTTTGCACTATACCCTACCTCTGTTATATTGGCAATAATAAGAAGAACTCTGGTACTGTGAACATACATGTGAATGTCTTAATTCATACAGACTTTGCATGATTATTTTATTTCCCAGAGGTTTACTGCCTTTTTGCACATCATATTTTTGATTTATTTTGTGTTCAAATTGTTCATATGCTGCTTGTTCCACACAATTTCTGATAACAGAAGTATTTGAAAATAGTAAAATGTTCTTCCTTCAGTTTATATCTTTGTAGCGAGTGTTTGAACTATATTTAAGCCATCAAAAGCAGGTATTTCGGGGGGTTTTAAACTGAAAAACGTAAAAATGTAATCGGCCGATTTATCGGTTATTGGGTTTTTTTATTCCATAATATCGGTTATCGGTTATTGGGTTTTTTTATTCCATAATATCGGAATCGGCATCGGCCCCAAAAAATCCATATTGGTCGGGCCCTACTTAAAACTACTGCTTAGCAAGTGACAAACTGAACTGAGCGCTGAGTACACTGCAGCGTGTCTTGATGCTGTTATTAGAGTTATCACTGAGAGGAGGGGCCTTTCCAAAACTGGACCCTACTCAGACTGCCACTCAGTTTGTAGTCACCTTCTCAGCTGAATGAAGCACCCTATATTAAAGGGATAGTGCACCCAAAAATGAAAATTCAGCCATTATCTACTCACCCATATGCCGAGGGAGGCTCAGGTGAAGTTTTAGAGTCCTCACAACACTTGTGGAGATCCAAGGGGAGAGGAGGTAGCAACACAACTCCACCTAATGGAGGCTGACGGCGCCCCAGATTCAAACGTCCAAAAACATATAATTGAAACCACAAAATATCTCCATACTGCTCGTCTGTAGTGATCCTGTAGCTACAGCTTTAGCTGTAGTGAGGCTAAAAACAGAGTTCAAATGACGTTTTTCCAAACAGCTTTTTATGTCGGGGCTTCAGGACACTTGGATCACTACAGACGAGCAGTATGGAGATATTTTGTGGTTTCAATTATGTGTTTTTGGACGTTTGAATCTGGGGCGCCGTCAGCCTCCATTAGGTGGAGTTGTGTTGCTACCTCCTCTCCCCTTGGATCTCTGCAAGTGTTGTGAGGACTCTAAAACTTCACCTGAGCCTCCCTCGGCATATGGGTGAGTAGATAATGGCTGAATTTTCATGTTGGGTGCACTATCCCTTTAATGTGTAGGGTGTAAACACAGCGGTAAGCTTTGGGACAAACTTCCCTCTCTGCAGCAGAAAAAGGAGCTGTCATTATGTCAGGTAAGTAAAATGACTCCCATTTTATGTTCTTTATATGTATCTTATATTATCCTTTTGCCATTAAAATAAATAAATGAATCGATAAATAAGTAATAAATAAACTAATAAATAAATAACACACAAAAGGGAATAAAACTTTTCCCTGAGATTCAACGGTGATATTGTTTGTCTTTTACTTTTGGAATCATGCTCTCATTGTTCATTCTGATGTTTATAAGCTGCTCATTTCTGTAACAGTTAACTGTGATGACACGACTGTGTGTCAGTGTCGTCATATATGCAGATTGTTGGATGAAATCTGGTCACAAACTGTTCTGTCAACACTGAAATAGAAGTTACTGAACATTTTGGTAAGAAGACCCTCATCGCTGCTTCCTGTCAGTGATGCTGAACCCTCTGAGGAAACATCGAGTTAACCCGTGAAGCTCCTGACGATGCGTCCTGTGTGTGTGTGTGTGTGTGTGTGTAGGAAAAACACAGCAACCAGAAACTCTATCGTTTCCTGAGATGACACCGCCCCTCCCACACTCACACACACACACACACACACACACACACCGACAGAGCGTCTGCCAGCTCATCACCACAGCAGCCGTCTTGCCGGCGCGCTCGCAGCGGTTTATGCTTACAGTAATGCCATTAGTGTGTGTGTGTGTCTGCAGACAGTCGTGTCAGAGGTCGTAAAGACCTTTCATTCAAAATAACAGTTCTGGGAAGAAGACGAGAAGTGTGTCTGTCTGAGTGAGTGTGTGTGTGTGTGTGTGTGTGTGTGTGTGTGAGAGAGGCTGCATATGATAAACAGAAGATTAAAAATAAATAAATAAATACATGATATAATTACTGACAGCGCCCGGCTCGTCTGTGCGTTGTTGTCATCACCTCACATTATTGTAAATGTTATTTTTCCCACAGAAACAGCATCACTGTCTAAAATGGTTCTGTAGGTGTCACGTACCTGCCAGAAGGAGATGTGGCTGTCAGCGTTGGAGTATGTTGCCAGGTAACGGCCATCAGGGGCGAAAGACACGGCTGTGATCGGACCCTTATGACCGTGGATGTTCTGGAGGGACAGGAAGTGAAAGAGACTCATTAAACCAGATCAGGAGCTGAAAACTTTTCCAAAATAAAAAATGTAGACTCACACAGAAGTAAATTGCTCTCAATCAACCAGCCGTACACACAGCTGTAGCTGAGATAGCTGCAGGTGATATGATGAGGACGAGATTAAACATAAGTTAAGAGACAGATAACACTCTTCTTACGTTGTTTGACAGTTTCACAGATTGTGTTATTTTTGCAGGCTGCATGGTGTTCTCTGCAATGCCAAACAAAAGTGCATTGATAAAGTTAATTTGAAATCATTTATGAGTGATTAATGTCGTCATTTTAATTTACATTCATCTGCCTGTTAGTGATGGTTTGTCATCCTGTGAAGAACTTTGTAAAGTCAGTTCAACACGAGCACGATGAATGAATCATTGATCATCCTTCTGACGTTGTTCTGACGGCCTGTGACGTTTCCAACAAGCTCTCGAAGCAACTTGGACTCTTCCTGCTTTATTCATTTTGCTGAATGCAAACTGATTTCCTCTGGTTACCTTATATAGAATATAACTCTCCTGTCTGAACGTGTCTCTGAATGTTTCCATTCCAGTCTCCAGACTTCTCATATCTTGCTCTGGTGTTAGTGGTTCGTTATTGACGGGCACTCTGCGATAAAAAGATGGTTTACGTGACGGTGTGTGTGCTGCTCATCTGGCCTACAATTTCATCAGTTTATGAAGTGTAACGCAGTGTTATTGAGGTTTCACAGAAGCTTCTCACAGATGAAAAACAGTCTGGAACAAAAAGCCACTTCATAGTTTAAAAGAAAAAACCCTCAGAAGTATCTCACGCAGGATCGTTCCTCATCAGCCACGGCGGCTAAAACAGGTGCCAAACTGCAGCAGCAGCTCCAGGTTCAGACCCAGACTTCAATAAATTCTGTTTTGTGATAAAGACAAGATGAAGAACAAATTTTGGTCCTTGCTGAAATTTCATCGAGGCGTCTCAGAAAAACTCGTTTTGCCGCCGCACCGCCCAGATTTTCCTTGACAGTAAGTGTTTGGTTTGGACGAGATAATTCCATCAGATGAGGGGCAGCTTCTGGTCCAACAGATGCTGCCGTTCGCCTCCAGAACTCAGGGGACGAAATAAAGCGACGCCGCGACGCGTGTAACGCAATAAACTGTCCCACCAGATGCAGGGTGTGTAACGCAATAAACGCCCCCCAAGAAATCCCCTCCCCGCCTCTGCCTGCGACTGGGATTACAAACTCTCACCTCCAGATGAGATTAAGATGCGTTGCCTCGGGCTTCCAGACCATGAAATAATAACCCGTCTGTGGCGATTAAAGCAGAAAAAAATAATAACGCAATGAAATGAAAATCTCATCTTTTTAATTCGTTCTCTCCCTCCTGCTTTTAGGGGAAATCCTATTAGATTCCAGCAGTGGTGGCTGAGAAAAAAAGCCACATTATTTTGATTTCTTTCCAGCCTTTATCTCTGTCTACCTCTTTCACCTCTTCGTGATCCCTTTTCTCAACCTTCTTTCCATCCTTCACCCCTGTCAGTCTTTCTCCTCCATTATTTTCTCTTTGGCGAGATCCCAAATCACATTTCCCATCACTGCGGTTGTTAAAGGCAAAAATGAGAAGAGCAGACGCGGTTTGTCTGCAAACGTTCACAGCATCAAATCAAAGGATCTTCAAGCTGTTGAGAATTAAATATGACACCAACATCCAGGTTTTTAAGATCTACATTACTGAGCTCCAAATGCTTTTTAAAAACCTGTAATCATTAAAATCATTTGGCCGATGCATTTGGGGTTTCGTGTCTCCTTCAAGGACAGTTCGGCATGTGGAGCTGAAGACTAATTAACCTGCTTCCACCTGAGCTACAGCTGCCAGACTGATGTACAGTTGACACTTCAGACTTATTCTTCTGACTTTTCATCCATTCATCCATTTTCATCCGCTTATCCGGGGCCAGGTCGTGGGGGCAGCAGGCCAAGCAAAGCATCCAAACATTCCTCTCTCCGGCGACGCTCTACAGCTCCTCCTGGGGGGCCGTAAGGTGTTCCCAGGCCAGATGAGATATGTAATCCCTCTTTCTTCTTATCTTTTGCGTTCCTCTCATCTTCGCATTCTATCTTGTTACTCTAACTGCCTTCCTAAGCTTTTCAAGTATTTGACCGATTTCAATAGGCCGAGATGCAGTTTGCCCCAGAGTGGTCAGGTAGACGACAATCGTTGTCATGAAGCTCCAAGAGGACCCAAGAGGGCAGAGCACACCTTGCACACCCTTAGTGTTTGGGTTGTTGAAAGCTGCAGGCTGGCAGCGAGTTTGGGTCTACCCTGGAGTCTCCCACCTCTTCTGACTTTATTTTATGTTTATTTCATTCTTCTTCTTCTAATTATTATTATTATTATAGGTATCTTGATCATACGTTATCAAGATGGCAGCATACACAGATGCAGCGACTCTGCTCTCCATCAAGCTAATGTGTCTGCTTGTCTGTGAATTTCTGTATGTAGCACTGGAGACACCACATTTTATTGTACAGCTGTGCAGTTATGATGCAATTTAGAGTCACCAATTAACCTGCATGTCTTTGGACTGTGGGAGGAAGCTGGAGCACCTGGAGGAAACCCACGCTGACACGGGGAGAACATGCAAACTCCACACAGAAGGGCTCTGCCACCTCGAGGTTCAAACCAGGAACCCTCTTTCTGTGAGGTGACAATGCTAACCACTGCACCACCGTGCCGCCTGCTACAGAACATTCAGAGTAGAAATACTGTAGGCTGTACTACAGGGTCATTTGTGTCGGCCTGCCACAATTACAACATCTGACGCCACATATTGATTTTCTATTTTCAGAGCTGGAGAATGCTGTTGGAATACATATAACGTTTTATGCTCCACACTCTCACAGTGCAGAGAGTACTCTGGGCACAGACGGAGCAGCAGAACGCCAGGCGCAGTAGAAATGAAACTTAACCATTCATTGCTCTGGGTCTTAAAGTTTGCTCAGACTTAAAATCAGCTGCGTCTCTCATCCATCGATCTGATCTGATGATCGGACCAACTGATCAATTATTAACCCCACAACTCAAAACTCAAGAACTCCTGAGGAGTTTGGTCTGTGCTGCGTTCATGGACCCTCAGAAACCTTCACATTTACTGACGGGACACGGACTGATGGGCTACACAGGCTGCAACAAATAAAAACACTGTACTATGAATGCTGTAGCAGACAAAACAACAAAATCTAATTCTAGTTGCACTTAAATATAATTCAGTAATCCTTTTAGAATGAGCTCTGACCACACATACTATCTGGCCAAGCAGAGCTGCTGTTGCTGCTACAAGAGTTGGACTTTATTATTCATGTATTCATTCATTCACACCCTCAAAATGTCTTCAAATTGTGATAGAGAAACTCTCATTGTTACAGCAGCACACAAATGAGCTGTGAGGTGGAATATGATTTTTATAATTTAAAGACACAATCAGGAAATAAAACTATTGATTGGAAAATGTAATGAGTTCATGAACGCATCATCAAATGCAATTAAATGAACCTGTAGTAGCTGATGAATATATTCATTAATAAATCATAAAAATAAATAAATAAATAAATAAAACTCCAACAGTGTACAAGCATTGTGTCGTCACGCTCCAGGCTCCGTGCAGTGTCTCCACTTAGTGTGAAATATTGGAGCAATTCTGCAGCTGACAGTAACATGAAAACTGTACAATCAGAGTGCAGGGCTGCCAGAGCAACACGCCAAGAGACGTTATAAACACTCTGTGATTAACTTTAATCTGGATTCACTGCATGTGACTGTATTTACACTGTTTAACAACATGATGTGAGGATAAAGTGGTGAAGAGAAAGACTAAAGGTGCAGAATAAAAACATGTATGTATAAAGAGAGAAACAGGTTGCAGAGTAGAACTGTTTAATGTGCATCAAATATTGATGCCTCCATATATATTTTGATCAGTGTGTGTGTGTGTGTGTGTGTGTCACGGTGTACTGCCGACCAAATCAATCAGCCTATCAGAGAGCAGTGAAGCACACTGAAACCATTTACAGCACTCTGTACTTCAATACACCTGACGCCTGGGGCACTCGACTGTGTGTGTGTGTGTGTGTGTGTGTGTGTGTGCGTCACACAGAAGGCTCATCCCATCTTATTTCCATCCCATGTGACTACGACTGGCTGCTCTTAAATCCCGCCTCTTCCTTGAATAGCCAATGGAAGGATGTTTTCACAGAGAGATGCATCACCCACAGATTGTGTAATTAAGAAAGACACTTTGGTTCAAAACTCGTGAAACGTGCACTGCATACTCAAGTACTTTCTATCGATGTGTTTGGTACACTGAGCTGCGTCATGAGGGAACGCCACGTGGGCCAATGCCGGAGCAGATCCAGCAGGAGGGAGGCTGGGCCTGCTGAAGCTTACAAACATAACCTCATACTCCTCCTAGGCGATGCCAGGACCCTGCTTATCGGTTGCAGCCATGGATAGTATATAAAGATGGACGACATAAGTGGATCAAGAAAGTGAAGCCAAAACATCTCCATTGCCCCCTGGTGGCTGGCTGCAGTATAGGTCATAAACCACGCCCCCTCCTTGTTAGTGGATGGGACATGGGCCGAAAGATGGTTTCTGCCATTTTCAGTCGTTCTCATCACGCTGATGTTTGTTCAAGTGTATTTTTATGCCTCCTGTTGGAAACAGCCATGGCCAGAGGCATTATGTTCTCAGGTTGTCTGTCCGTTCATCCGTACATCCATCCGTCCCATCCTGAACACGATATCTCAAGAACACTTTGAGGAATGTCTTCAAATTTGGCACGAAGGCTGACTTGGACTCGAGGATGAACTGATTAGATTTTGGTGGTCAAGGGTCAAAGGTCAAGATCGCTTTGACCCTGCATCCATCTCATTCTCGTGAACACGATATCTCAAGAACACCATGGGCGGCACTTCTAGTTCTGATAAGTTTGGCTTTACCTAGTTATTCGATGCTTAAAAAGACTGTTTGACGTCATGATTGAGAGCTGTGTGAGCCAATCAGTGTGCTCGCAAGCAATGGCTCTGCTCGCAATTGGTCGGACAGGTGTTTGGGTGGGAGCTTGATACCACAGTGATTGCTACTGTGCAGATTCTGGCTCCAAATGACATCAGCAGGGCAAGATGGCAGCTGCCGTATCGGAGATATTTTGGCTTCATTTTTGTACAGTGGGAGGAAGTGGAGACGTGTTGTCCATCTTTATATACAGTCTATGGTTGCAGCTGACAAATACACACAGGAGGATTCAAACCAAACTAACAGTCATGATAAGTGCTGATGCAAACTGTTATGCTGGATACACGCACTTACTTTTAACTGTGTGTTTGCCTGTTACATTGTGGTTACTGTGTGGTTAGATTAAGACACAAAACCACTTAGTTATGATTAGGTAAAAGTTTAGATCATCAAAAGCTGCTGGAAAAACAGCAACGACACGCTAAATACATCCATGGCTTTTGCGTTACTGATGTCAGAGTTAGGCTTGTGCCGATTTCCGGTTTAACCGGTTCGGTCCGGTTTAAAAGCTCCACCCGGTTTAATTCACGTCAACCGGATAAACCGGGTGGGGGTGGGGGTTGGGGGGGAGCTTTTCACATCAGCGGCGTGTCAAGGAACTATATTCAACTTATCTTGCATTGTAACATGCATTATGACAACTTAATAAGGTTTATGTATGTTTTTAAATGAAGTGGAGGAGCCTACAAGTGTTTTGTTTAGTTTGTCTCAGAGGCTCCGCGGACTGCGGACTCCGCAGCTCCGATCAGCTGTCTACTGCTGCTGCAAGAGAAGTGTCCTTCTGCTTCTTCTTCTTGTGTAACCTTGTGTGTATTGGTGGTTAATACAGCATTATCGCCACCTAGTGGATTGGAAGCGCATCAGACCTATAATGGGCTTTTACTGGGAAAAATAGCTCACATGCCACCCCCAGTGGTAAAATTAGGTATATAATTCGATATATTGGTTCGGTTAGATATTTGGCTTTAAATCAAACCGGTTGGAAAATTTTCAAACCGGCACAAGCCTAGTCAGAGTCCTGCACTATGTCAGGTAGCCACAGATACCCAATGGGTATTTTGAAAGTTAGTGACGCTAGTGTAACCTTTGACCTCGTCGTCACATTGGTCACCGACGTGGAGGACTCCAGCCATGAAACTTTGCAGCCCAAGGATGAGGTGCAGCCTACATGGAGTTCAAGACACCCAAGGAGGATCCTTTGGAGGTTTGATGGTGGTGGAAGGAGCATGCTAACATGTTTTCACCATCCAGTCAAAGAGACGTCTCCTCCGCTGGATTTGTGATTCAAGAACGGAGAGCCCAGCTTAATGTGAGGGACTGGAGCCCGGGTGGGTCTGAGTGATGTAGCTAATCTACCTTGCAGCGTATACATTGCACAGACATTGGCCCCTTCAGTAGAGGAGTGTGGAAACACCTCACTGGTGACAAACTTTGCACAGATACAAGTCAGTGTAGTCAAGGTCAGACATTTGAGGAGGTATTGACATTATGAAAATACATTTTTGAGAAGGGTTAGGACTTAAAGGTATTCACAGATTGTGGTGCCCTCCAGGCGTGGACCATAGACCCTATATGCTGCCTCCTTATTGCTCTTTGTCCCCAACTAAGAAGCTAGTGTCAGAGGATCTGACTGATTTAAGGGGAGCATGCATTAAGAGCATGTTGTTATGAGCAAGTGTTCAGTCCATAAACACCAATAAAAGGATCTTAAAGTCTATTCTAACACTGACAGGCAACTGATGGAGAGACTTTAGGGACAGGTGAGACGTGTGCTCTCCTCAGCTTATGGCTAGCTAGACCGGTTAGCCTCCGACAGGCTGTACAGTGGGAGGTGTCACCTCTGAGGCGGAGCTACACCTTCAGTTACAGAGCGTGTTCTCTGGTGTCGGTGCTCACAGAGAGAAACAGATGCAGACAGAGAGAAAGATCAGTCAGATTGTTTCTTTGTGTTCAATTAGTAGACTCAGTAGAGTCTGTTAAAAAAGCAGAGCAAGCAGCTGGACACACACACACACAGACACACACACACACAAAGTAATACAGCTGACAAAGGGCTGTTCACGGAGGCTGATCAAAGCTGTGGCAGATGGTCATGCAGGGACTAGCTGGCTACGGTTGGACACATACACACACTAACACACACTTACACACAAATGAATTATGAACAAAAACTCTGCCTCTCCTCTGCTTCCTTCCCGTCTCCTTTCTATCCTCCCTTATCTCCTCGTTTCCTTCTTTTATCTCATCAGCCCTCTTGAAGACCAGCTCTCACTTCGCTTCTTCTCTATTTAATTCTCTCAGGTGGAAATTAAAGTGTTTCGATGAGTCAAAAATCCTTCAAATGACTGAGCGAGGCTCCTCGTACAGATTTGACATTAATCGTTTATATAAGGAGCAGATTATTTTCACCCAGATTTATTTGTTGGCGTATCAAAGTAGGGTGCACACTCAAAAAGGTGACAGGGATAACGTGGGTATCTCCAAGGTAAATATCGCACTATATTTGTCTGCGCCTTGAGATAAACTGAGTTCTAGTTTTGCTGAAAAAAACAAGGCCTTGTAAACATGATTCAGTGAGTGCCAAGAAGTACCTGAATCGATAAGACTCAGAACTAATCAAACCTAAAGACACCCAGTCGTGTTAATGAAGATGATCGCTTTCTTACATTTAAAATAAAATGACTGATACAGTTCCAGTTCACACACACTTTTACATGCACATGCCCACACACTGTTTCCACCCTGCCACTATCTATTAAATGTTAATTACTACGAATACCACTCAAAGGAAAAGCGTCTGCTGTCTTTACCCTGCGCACACAAACATAAACACCTTCACACACACAAACACACAATCAAAGTAAATGTCGGGTGAACAGGGGCCACTGCTGTTATCAGATATAAATGACCCCCTCCACCAGACGAGACTGCTCAGGTTACTGCAAATCAATACGCAGCAAATTACCAACACACACACTCACACAGGAGTACACACAAACACATGCGCTACGCAATCTCACGCACACACGTGTGCAAAGACAAAAACGGGATTAAGTGAGTCATTGTTTCATCATTAATCAGTTACTGAGAGAAAAATCAGTGGAAGCAACACAGCTCCTCTCCTGATTCCCTCCTTCTGTTCTCCTCATTTCCCTTCACTGTTCCTGCTCTCCTCACCTCCTCCTCTCCTCTCCTGTCGTTAGAAGCTTTTCATAGATGGACAGAACTCAAACACAGGTAAACAACAGCTGGACAGATTATGGATGAATGGAGAAATCTGGCAAGCTTGACTTTGGCGTCAATCAACACCTGATCAGCTCCTGTGTCGATCAAACAACAGAGCTGCTGATGAACAGAGACTTAATGTACCTGACATTTTCCAGTGCGAACATCGTAGAGAGCCACTGAACCCTGGCGAGCTCCAACAGCGATGCGGTGGCTACGGTCACAGTAACCAACCATGTAGAACCTGAACAAGTGGACGACAAACGCACGTTAACATATCAACAGTCAGATGAGTGTCATTTAACAATTTAGCAAAGAGAGCAGGAAGATTTCACGAGACAAATAATTAACAATAATGCTGTGTTACCGTTTGTTCCTGTAAAACTAAACCACAAGAAACAACTGCACAGCATGTCTGTTCATTATTAGTAGTTGAAAATATGACTACATAAACAAACACCATCTTAAAATGAACATAGACATACAACCCCCTGTAGTTAAAGGGTAACTTGTGTATATTTAAACCAAGATCCTGTTATCCCATGTTTTTGTGTCTTCGTAAGTAGTGGGAACTAGGGTTGTCATGAGAACTGATACTTCGGTACCAAGTCGATGCCAACACGCACGTCTGTATCTGTTTTTTTTTTTTTTTTTCCGGCGCTGTAAGTACCGGATACAACTGTGCCCTCAGCGGGCTGTGTCGATTCCTGTCGGAACTGACGGGGGCAGTATACGCACGTCAGTCTGTGCCGAGGACGAGCGCCGAAGAACAACGCCTGTTCTCCATCGTCTTTGCTGGAAACAATGGCTTTTACAAGTGCTGTTGGAGCCACAACACCTCTGCTTGTTGAAAAGTCAGGTAGTAGGAGTCGTGTGTGGAGATATTTTGCATTTGAGGCAGATGAAAGTGGAGTTATTATAAACTCAGTGTGCAAACGGTGCCTCCGAAGTTTCCAGACCAAAGGAGGAAACACCTCAAACCTGGCTAAACACTTACAAGACAGACTTGTTTAAAGAATTCAAGGTGGGTGAGTTTCAATTTACCGTCACTTGTGTTATGTTGTACTTATGCTGAAACATACGTTACATTATTTGGGTTTGGGAGCCAGCTCACTACATTTATAGGAGCAGCTACTAGTACTCGCTACCTCGCGACCAAAGTCGGGCCGTCAGTGAGCGTCTTTCGCCCTAGTTTTTGCGGTGTGTCCCGCACCGTTGGCACTTCGGCGTTGGCAGCTTTTCGGCCGATTGAGCATGTTGAATCGGCAGCGGAGCTTGTCGGTGAGAGAGATCACTCTGATTGGCTGTTCAGGTTTTATTTACTCGCCCCTGTAGCGAGTGAATCTGCCTGTAGTGAAACCGGGGCTAACCGGTGCTTCCTCCTCAGGCTCCACTTCACTCAGCTGCCCCACAGACCCGCTGCTTCTTCCCACTTTAACCTGAACAACTAACCAGAGCTAGCTGGGAGCGGCTAGCGGAGCGTGAGCATGACCGGAGGGACGCACAGCCAGTTAGATCCGTTTGGATCCAACCGGAGCACCGAGCCCTGATTTGTTNTTCAAATGCAACTGACACAGGGCAACATGAGGCGACGTAAATAACGCAACAGTTGGCTTTCGTCGCCGCTAGTTCTTTGATGTCAGTTTGGTGTGTCCGCACCTTTACGTTATAACTTACCCTGTGACAGATGGCTTAGGTTGTGTGATGTTAACGATACCGTCTTTAATGTTACTTAACGTTGCGTTTCAAGCAATTTTTTATTTTAAGATTATTTTTTTTTTGGCATTTTGCCTTTAATGGACAGGACAGGTAAGCGTGAAAGGGGGCGAGAGAGAAGGGGGGATGACATGCAGCAAAGGGCCACAGGCTGGATTTGAACCCGGGCCGCTGCGGCAACAGCCTTGTACATGGGGCGCCTGCTCTACCACTAAGCCACCGACGCCCCGTTTCAAGCAATTATTATCGGACTAATTGTCTGTCAACATATCTGTAATTTCAAAGTTTGAAACAGTTTTAATAAATTAGTGAATTTATTATTTATTTATTTTTAGAAATACACGAGTTCTGTTTTTGGATTTTTATCGTGGTATTGAATGAGTATCGAGAATCGTGGACATTCACCGGTATTGGTATCGACTACTGAAATTCTGGTATCGTGACAAGCCTAGTGGGAACAACAGTTTTTGAAATTGGTCCAGTATGGAGTGAGAGTGCTGCAGCCAGCGGTGGCAATGACAACCAAGTGAAGACAACTAGCAGGGGATGTTGCACAACAGTCTGTAGATGCTGCCTTCTTTTCAGCCCCCTGTAGCCCACACAGCTCTCTTCCACAGAGTGTTTGATGGAATTCCCACTGGTGGCGCCTTTAATGCACTGGTATTTCTGTAACTGTCTGACATTCCAATATTCACACCCACTGCACCCAGTGATTGGCCGAACTTGTGGTGGTGAGAAAGCCAGCGGACAGGGTTTGAGTGTCTCTTTCAAGCTCTCCTTTTTCATTCTTTGCACAACAATTGTTGGCACTTTTCGTATCATTCATGGGGCAACTGTGGCTCAGAGGTAGAGTGGGTCATCCACTAGGTGGAAGATTGGAGTTTCAATCCCCATCTCCCTCGCTCGCATATGGAAGTATCCTTGGGCAAGACACTGAACTTTCCACGTTTTCACAATGTTGACGCATGTTTCTTGGTATAGAGCAAAACTACAAGCATCCCTCCTGAGCCTCAGCTTATGAAGAAGACACTGTGTTTAAATGTGTATCATCATTTATCCAGAGCACTTTGAGGGTTAACCTTTTGCCAGCTTGTCTTTCTGACAGCTATGAGGGGATGCCAAAGCAGATGACCCGGTGGGTTGGGGCTTCACCTGTGGCTGTGAGGTGGGCAAAGGCTCATCTTGGAATTAGGTTCAATCAAACACTGATTTGTCTGGTTTCCAGCGCTAGATTGTCCAGGATTGCTCTGAAGTCTAAATATAACACCTCATATAACTTTGTTGCTGTTTTTTGTGCAGTTTTTTGCAAACATGCACATATCCTAAAACACAAAGATGGCTGTACGTTGATATCTGTACCTTTGACACCCAGCGGTCAACCTTCAATAACTCCTCCCCAAGTCACCCCTCGCTGACCTTATAAGGAAACATGGAGGAGCTGTACACACCCATACACACACACTTACTTGCAAATAGCAGGGAAACACTCCTGCAGTCCTTTCTTCTTCACCAGAGACCCTTCGATACAGTACATGATGATATCCATCACCTGAAGAAGAGGAAGTGACATGTAAGAGAGAGGACGGAGGAGTAGTAGGAGGTGATGATACCTCCCATAATGTCTTTACCAGGACTGTGGAGAACACCATCTTTACAATCAGTAATATAACATGTGATAACGTTTACCTCGACCAGCAGATCCACGACGTCTCCAGGCATCTTCTCTATCAGGATGTCGATGACTCGCAGTATCTCAGTCTTGGCTCTGGCCAGAGTGGTGGTGTGAACGTTCTGCTGCGACTGAGAGTTCGCCTGAGCCGCGTTGTACCGATGAACCTGGAAAATAAAAACACATACAAATCTATCATTACTGGAGAAAGCATATAAGAGAGAAAAACACGCTGCATCTGAGACCATTACATTAGCAATGGGTTGCTAATGGGTTTTGGATACAGAAACGATACATGTTTCAATACCTTACTCTAAGAAATATCAAGTGTTTTATTTAACAAAAAGATACGAACTATGTCCTTAATGTGCTTCTAATCTGATGTTTGTGAAGATGTTTGAACAGTTCAGTCTCACCTCTCTTGCAATGGTGGTGATGAAGGCTGGAGGCCGGGCAGTGGCGATGAGAGAGAGGGCATGGCGGGCTGAGCGAGCAGAATCTGCCGGCGGGTTGAGGGGTAAACCCATGGTGATACTGTGGAGACAGAGAGCAGCAGAGTGTCATTTATATGCCTCAAAAGTATATCTTTTAAATCCAAAATACAGAGACATTTTTTGCTGGCCCATTTTTGGAGCTGTGTGGCACACTTATTATGAAATACATTCACTGTTGGTTTTTGTCTTTTCATGTTATTGACAATAACAAAAATATAGAGTATCACGAGACTTATCCTTTAAAGAGAAATTCTATAATGATCTAAAGAGGGAGAGATCTAAATAGCCGATGTTATAGAGAGGAAGAAAACAAGATTAAAGTGAGGGAAGCGGCAGAGAGGGAGAGATGGAGCCTTACTAATATATGGAGTGAAGAGATTAGCGGGCAGCTTATAATGTCAAGGCCGAGTCAATGGGAGCCATTCAGCAGACGACAGCATAATGGACTCCCACAATGCAACAGGAATTAGACACACACACCCTAACAGCTGGCCACACACCCCTCTGAGTGTGAGAGAGACAGAGGGGGTGAGCAGGGCCACCTTGTTAAGAAATGACTCTGGGGAGGGAGGCGGAGTGATGGGTGGACGGACGGCCGGGCTGCACGATTCATCTCCTCTGATTACAGATCACAGCTACAGCACCTGTAATTAATACCGGTAATATATTGGCAATATATCAGTGGTATTGAAATGTTTAATTTCATTTAGAGGGGCGGCTGTAATTGGAAACAGTCAGGATGTTGATATAAGGCAGCAGGAGAGCAGGGAGCTAATTGTGCCGAGAAGCACTGAGGTTAATAACCAACGTTTAGAGCATGTAATGAAATAATCTGGATTATTATTGCAGTCATAGGAGCACACACGCGCACACAGTGTCATTAATGAAATCAAAATCTGAAGCCACTTTATTAGGTACACCAATGTTATCTATTGCGATTCATTCCAACAGCCCAGCTATAAATTATAACCTTGCAAAGTTTATAATGTTCAGCTTTTAAATGTTTTAGTGAAGTCTTAGTTACTGTCTAATGAACAGCGTTGTTTTTGTACTACCTTCATGCAAACATGAGGGGTAAGGCCCTGATCGCACAGGAAGTGTTTTAGCGGCTGAAGGCGCCTTTTTGTAACTGTTTTTGTGTTGCAATGCACCTCACGTTTCTGCACTCCAGGCTCCCGGCGTTCAACTCCTCGAGTTGAAAAAAAAACTTCAACACAGAGCTGAAAAGTATCCTACGTCATCTCTGCTTTTTTCCCATTGTCTAATCAGATGATTTGAGAGGCGGGCCTTCTGTGGTGGTCACGACAACAAGTTTACAGTTGGTAAACAATGGAGGAGAAACTGGTGGAAGCGGTTGCTGGATACCCAGAGCTATAAACTTCACAGTAGACGGGTTACACAGGAAGGTCAGGATAAGGAGGTGATGGCATCGTTGCGTGGCTGTTAAAAATATTAAATATAAACATGTCAATGTCGGCATGTTTCGCTGTCTTTTAACATTTTGTTGACAATAATTAATCAAGAAAATAATGTGCAGATTAATCAACAATAGACATAATCATTAGTTGCAGCCCTACTATAAATGAAACTGTGTAAAACTAAGGATGGATCATGAGATCAGATTGTTGAAACTGTTCTACTACTGAATTTACAGCATGTTGAGCTGACAAGGAACACACACACACATATACACACGCAGGGTTCAGTGTGTGTGAACCTGGCAACATGACTGCATTCACAGCCAGTATCACGCTGACATTATCCAGTCAATACTGAGTCACACACATACACACAGTGAGGATTGGAAGTATTGATTTTTGTGTGTGAGGGAGGAGTGAATAACCTCGATCACATGATGAGAGCCACTGCTGCAAGGAACCAACACTGTGGAGATGAATTACTGACTGTTTACTGACTGACCAGTTTGCTCAGTGAGTTGCAGACGGCGTACCTGGATGGTTTACTGACTGGTTTCAGAAACGGACGACATACACACACATGTTGTGGGTCAACTGGACCAATTCATTTCAAAATACTGTCGGCCTTCTAGCTGACACTCCATATGCACACATTATGCATTCTCCATGTCTATCTCATCCTCCACTTCACCAAATTCGGCAGCATGCCTGTGCCCGTCCCTGATCATGATGCACGGTCCGGGTGTAGACCCATTCAAACAGACACGGGTTTGGTCCACGTCACTGTGTCAGTCTACTTGGAATATCATCGACTAACTGGTGTGTGAATGTCTGACAGAGTATCCGAATGGTTTTCTTACTGACTGGTTCAATGGCTGACTCAACCTTAAAGGGACAGATCACTCCAAAATCAGAAGTACACATTTTTCCAATACCTGTAGCGCTGTTTATCAATCTAAATTGCTTCAGTGTGAGTTGCAGAGTGGTGGAAATAGTGGGCCCATTAGTTGACTAATTAAAGACTTGGATTACTGACTGACGGCTCACAGACTTTGTTTTCATTTTAAACACTGACTGATATTTATGAGTCTACAACTTTATTTTCCTTGTATGTTTTTCTGAGAAGTGACCTGTAGTTTTCAGATCACTGTTTATCTGTGTGAAAACATCCTGTTGTGTTCATGAGTCGGCATCCATGGTGACAACAACACGTACTTATCTCTGCACGACACACACACAAACACACAGATTACTCAAACATTGATCTACCTCTGCATGACAAACACAGTTTTTCAAAAACACACATAAAGAATAAAGTGTGAATTTGACATGCAGGGATAAACACATCTCTTTACATTGTGTTTTTGTCCATCTCACACACAAACACATTAAAACATGCACTTATCTCTGCAGTGGCGACAACAAACACATCACACATCAGAGCCACATTCAGGTCAGCGAGAGGCCGTTAAATTCCAGTCCACTGCAGGACATCAGATACACACTGGATTTATACATTTACTGAAGGACTTTGGACGTACGGAAAGTTTCAGAGGCCTTTTCCAGTCCTGTTCTCTTATTTACGTACGGTACCTACTTCTTTCTTTAATCACTGAGAGATTTTTCCATATGAAAACAGACATTAAAGGGATAGTGCACCCAATAATGAAAACTCAGCCATTATCTACTCACCCATATGCCGAGGGAGGCTCTGGTGAAGTTTTAGAGTCCTCACATCCCTTGCGGAGATCGA
The DNA here is from genome assembly GCF_006386435.1 of Epinephelus moara. Classification (NCBI taxonomy): domain Eukaryota; kingdom Metazoa; phylum Chordata; class Actinopteri; order Perciformes; family Serranidae; genus Epinephelus; species Epinephelus moara. The sequence goes on from NC_065514.1 coordinate 22,692, forward strand.
CGGGGGGAGCGGCTAGCACACCTAATGGCAGACGGCGCCCCAGACTAACGTCCAAGAACACAAAA